>NW_015388196.1:212340-214269 GCF_001527695.2 Protobothrops mucrosquamatus | reverse complement strand
TCTAACAAAAGGATATTGAATGTTGAAGGATGGGACTTGTACTTTGGGTGGCATGCCTACCTTTTTATGCAGAAAAAGATTGACAAAACTTTTAGAAATCATATAATAAGGGCTGCTTTGTTAAGAGTTTGGCAAAAGTATTTTTTTAAGTTTGATGTTAAACTTCCAATTTGGGTGATACCATCACATATTTTTTTGATTAATATGCATCATATTAATATCATTACAATTAGTATTTTTTAACACAAATGTAATTATAATTAACCCCATGCAAATAATTTTCTACATCAGCAATTAGGGGATAGTCCCTCAAATTTCTAGAGGGTTTCTGATAGCCAGATTAAAAGCTTTTTGATGATACAATGCCTGGACTTTCCAATTGCTATCCTACCTGCTCCAAAACGTGTACAGCATGGCTGTACAAACATTTGAACAAAATTGGTAGTTAGCTTAAAATCTGACATCTTGTGAATTACTAATGATTGTGATTCCGTGATTTTTTTTAGGATTTTAATGCTTTACAGTTTGATGACTATTTTTGAAGAATAAAAGACAATTTATTGAGAGATTCCATGTGAACTTTGGGACCTCTTTAGGTATAATGGAGACTAGAGACATCACATCTTAGGTTTCAGTTTTTCGGTTTTCACTGGTGCTTTTGATAGGAATCATCTTCTTGTAGACAGGTGTTGAAGGGGACCTACCTGGAAAGTACTGAACTACGACTGCTTATAAGACTGGCAGTGTTGTGAATATTATACCTTTTTACCAGTTCTACTTATAAAAGTTGTTGATACGTTTGCTAATCAGACTTCTCCTGGCTCATCACTGTAATTATTTCGGTACAAATTCTTGCATTGGATACTATAAAGAATTGCACTTACTCTAATTCATCATTTAATAATAGACTTCAGAATTACTTCTTCCTATTTCTGTTTTCATTCTTATGAAGAAGATTAGTAGAGCAGAAAGTTCTTAGGTGGATGCATATTCCATGACTATATTAGAATTGCTTTCTCTGATATATGCAGCAGAAGTAGGATTTTTTTATTACACCAGCAGAAGAAAATTAAAGTTAAGGAAATAGGAATTAAAACTATCCTGCTTATCTGCATAAGCAGAGTTTGTAAAACCTTAACCTGTGCTTTCTCTTTTCTTCTCCTCCTCCTCATTTCACTGTCTCCTAATTTGTTTTGCCTTTATAGTAATTTAAAATTATCCGTAACATGGACTTTTTCAGTCTTGGGGTAGAGTGGAGAAAGCAAGATCAAAATGTGTAAACAGAGTTGAAGCTTCTTGAAAACATTTCCAAAACCAGCAGCAGCATCTTAGTGCCAAGTTGAGATGAGTTGTTTCTTTCAAAGATCATCTATGTTGTTCCCCAAGAATAATGCTGAATCCAGTGTCCTCATTGAAAATATGCAGAATTAATGTTAAGCTATGTTTGTTAGGATTATTGTTGCTGACATTCTTTTTGCCACAGGCCATAGTAATATTCAAAGCATTTTAGAAATGCTTAAAATGCAAGCATTTGTTTCTTTTCCCATCCCACATTAGGAAAAAAATGAATATCTTGAAGTGGAAAAGTCTATTGTTATAATAAGAGAGATGAATATAGAATAGAATATTCTTTCTTGGCTAAGTGTGAGGAAGGAATTTGTCTCTGGCGCATAAGCACAGTGTACATACAAACAATAAAATAATATAATCATAAGATATCAATAGTAGAAGGTAATAGGAAAGATGAGAAAGATAATAAGATAATGGCATCGGACCTGGTTACCTCCGAGACCGCCTTCTGCCACAGATTACCTCCCACCGGCCGATACGCTCCCACAGAGAGGGCCTCCTCAGGGTGCCGCCAACCAGACAGTGTCGGTTGGCGACCCCCAGGGGGAGAGCCTTCTCTGTCGGAGCGCCCACCCTCTG
>NW_015388196.1:187075-212074 GCF_001527695.2 Protobothrops mucrosquamatus | reverse complement strand
GGTATTTTTATAGTGTGTTTTTTTCTTCCAGAATTCATGGAAATTATAGTGATGTTGGTTCTGTGTATCATCCTATTTCATTGCTAGTACCTTGGACATAAATAGACATAAATCTGTTATGATGAATTGCCTTGTCGTGTTGCGTTTTAGATCATCGGGTTATATGATGAATAGAATCATTAACTGTTAATTAACTCTATAATTATATTGATTTCTTAAAGAAATAGAAGGATATATTCATATACGTTGATCTATTGGGAATGGTTTGTTAATGGTCATCATATTTTGACCTATTATTGATGGGTAGATCACATACAAAGACTGCATGATTCTGTCAGATTTAAATAGCTCCTTATCTTCAGTGACCATTCTCTTCGAGCACGTATTTGCAGCCATTATGATAATGAATTTGCATCTAGATTCTGATGTAATCAGAAACTACTTAAGTACATTTTAGTTTCCCTTAAGCCAGTTGTCCTTCTGACAGGCATTGTCTGTTGCCTAAAGCAAATCTTATCCCCGTAGTTGTTTATAATCATGATATTGAGGTGTCATGTTTCTCTTCATCAGTGTAGGGAGATATAGCAAGTCACCTGCTGTGGATACATTTTTTCCATGGGTAAAATAGTTTATCTTAAATCAAGAGCCCCTAGCTTCATTCTGACATGACAGCTTTCTGAGAGGATGCAGCTTATTACTGTGCATTATCTATCCCTAGAGTAGGATTGTTTTATGCACGCAAGGGACGTGCAATTTATCATTCTGAGGCCATGGTTTTGGTATCCAAGGTGAGTTATTGTTAAGCTTGTGTGTTGATCACACACAGCTCAGCATTTAATCTTATAAAAAGTCATGATCTCAAATATTTCATAATTGTACCATTTGCAGAATGGCAGGCAGCCAACAAAGCTCTGAATAGTTGTTTCTATCCATCCCCTTGTCTGTCTAACGCTGTGTGCTGGTTTTTGTCTTGTAGACATTACACAGTTCTGTGTCAAGGGAACCTACTTTATATTTAGACCTGCAATAAATTACCTTTGGAAAAGGTCCAAGCCATTCAGTTGTATTTCTATGAGTGCAGGCTGTATATTGCAGTTTTTGGATATGATGTTTTCTCTTACTTTCACCTGTTTAGTACTGAATCTTTAAAAGAAAGTTTAAATAAAGCTTCTGTTCAAGAATGTTGATTGGAATAACTTCTATTTAATGCATTTATTTTTTCCCTTCAAGTTTACATTGTGTAATTATGATAAAATATAAAATTGGGGCATTTTGAGTAGTCAGATTTTATCTTTGTTTGGCAAGAAATAGGTACAAGAAAATATGGTGTTGAAAAGTGATAATCACATTCTTGTGTGTTTGCTTACTTTTGTCTCAAAATATTTTCCCCTTACTGATAATTAAAAATGTATATAATATCTATCAATGTATAAAATGGGCACGAACTTCTACCAACAGGTATGTTTCCTTTCCAGGGAAGATAAAATATGTTTTATTTTACAAAAATTTCACAAGATCACAAAATCCTGCAAGATTTTGGCAGTCTCATCTGAGACCTTGTAATGTTTGCTGAATTTCATTGAATTTTGCATGTAACATGACAAGCTTCCAAAATTTTTGCATCTCTCAAACAAATGTGCTAAATATTGTTTGCTATTACATAAGGGCCATGTGCTTGTAGGAGCTTCTAAGTAAGGAATGGCAAGCTAAGACATTTCTGAATGAGTGGCGATGATAACCATAGCTAACACTGAAGACTGGTGAGTAGACCAATTCCACAGAAACTCTGATCCCACAGAATAGATAAGAAGATGGGAGATTGCCCATATCTGTTCCAGATGGCTGCTCCATGCAATGAGACTACAAGACAGCTGGTTTGAGTGCTGAGAGACAAAGGGTACCATCATGCTTTCAACCAGAGTGGAGCCTTTTAAAGAACGTTGAGTTCGATAACTCATTTTCTATTCACTTTCAGAAATTATCCAACTACCTTAAGGTTACTAGAGATCTTCAGAATGACAAGTTTGAAAAACCAACTGGCAATTTTTCCTTTGTTCTTGAATAAAAAATTAAATGTAAGCTTTATAACACAAAGAATTAGAAATAAAATAGCAGAAAACTAAACATTGACCTAAGTTGGTTTAAGCCTTGAAGGAATCTTCAAGATGAGAAAAAGAAAACTGGAAGAAAGATTAAATCATTAAAACTGGAAGAAAGACAGCATCAGAAAATAAGCTAAAGATTAAGATTGATAGAAGCAAAAGGAAGGAGTACAAATTTGATCAAGGTTAAAATAAGACATGTTTATAAAAATCTGGGATCCCTTTATGGACTTTCTGCTAATATTCAAACTAAAATGTTAATGGTTTATGTATTATGATAAGGGATGGGTTATGGGAAGAAGAGATATTTCCATGTAATGTTGTAAGGGTGATTAATTATTAATGTTGTTTGTACTTGTGATGGAGATTGAAAGCTATATAATAATAATAATAATAATAATAATAATAATAATAATAATAATAATAATAATAATAATAATAATAATAATAAAGTTGGAAGGGACCTTGGAGGTAATCGAGTTCAACCCCCTGCTCAGGCAGGAACCCTACACCATTTCAGACAAATGGCTGTCCAGTCTCTTCTTAAAACTTCCAATGTTGGCGCATTCACCGCTTCTGGAGGCAGGTTGTTCTACTGGTTAATTGTTCTAACTGTCAGGAAGTTTCTCCTTAGTTCTTAGTTGCTTCCCTCCTTGATCAGTTTCCATCCGTTGCTTCTCGTCCTGTCTTCAGGCGCCTTATTTATAAGTTTAGTTTGTATTTTCTTATACTATTGTTATAAAAACTTTCATTAAAATTATTTTTTTTTAAAAAAAGACAATATGCTTGTACAAATTTTTCTTTTTACAGTTGTGAATGAGTATTCTGAGCTTAGACTCTGAGTGCAGGAGAAAATTAGAATTGAACACAGATACAAACAATGTTTTTTTGTCTGAATCAGTTCACTGTGTTATAATAAATCATTCTCTATTTAGCTACGATATTGTAGTTTGTGACAACTGTTTGAATTCTTAGAGAAAAAATGCAATAAATAAGAAATAAAAACATTTTAAAAAAATCTATCGCTGAGAAAATTTTAATTGTTAAATGCTGGTAGTTTCTAATTTACTAAGATGGCAATTTTCTGCTACACAGAAAATGCTTTTGCTCAGTTTGATTGCTGTCCTGAGAATAGTGGTATAGTTCTCGGGACTTATTATACTTGTATGGTAGATGATTTCCTAAGAAGCTTTTTTGAATCAAAGAAGAGATTTAGTATTTAGGTTTAGCATTATTTTGTCCAAAAACATTCTGAGATAATACCTTCTAGCTTTACTCCTTGAGAGAGTAGGGAGTTTATAATCTAAATCGTAGCTCTTGTGAGAATATAGAAACACAAAATGTTCTACTGTTTGCTCTGATAGTGCTAAGTATGTATTTGAGTGGTTCTTAATGAAATTAAATTGCACAAGTCCTTATCTTGGTGTGACTCACTGGGATCAGGATATGGGTAGCAGAAGATCTATTGGCCTTGCCAGCCAAATTAACAATATCCATCTTCTGAAGTACTACTTGCAGCAGAAATAATGTCAAGATATTTGGTCATGCTAATAATTGCGCTACAAATATATGCACTAAATCTAGATACATTAAAATGGTAAAGAGGACTATTGGTGAGTAGATTAGGTAGCTTATCAGTTTATAAATATAAACTTATAAACTTATTATATAAATAAGTTATTATATAATATAAACTAGTTATGCATACAAAGTTCCTAGGAGTTTAAAAGCAGTCTGAAGATAAAAGAATAAATAGTATGTGTCATTTAATTCACACCTGCCACTAATAGTGTTTGGAACTGTCTTCCCTCCACTCAACTAATCTTTTTACCATAACACCAGATCCTTTAATTCCAGCCCATCTTTCCCTTTTAACTCTTAGTCATTACCCATGTGCACAGGACAATAGTAATATTTAACAAGTAAAATCATTCATATATATATTTATTAAAGAGGAAACTATTTTCATGGTGAACGTGATTAATCACAGAAGATTGCAGTGGAGGCCAATAAATGCAATTCCATGCAAATCCAGTTGCTCTGTACAGATTATAAGAATAATTATGTTTGTTTAATTAAAAGAGCAAACTAATAATTGTACGAGAGTAGATAAATGGTTGTGCTCAGGAGCTGTCCAGAGTTATTTTGTGGGCTTAAAAATATATAGCATAAAAATGGAAAAGATGCCCTTTTAAAAACCAATTTTTTAACAACATCAGTGATGTAAGTAGAGAAAAAAAAGTATCTAGAGCTATTATTGATCTTAGAGCTGCTGTCCTTTTAACCACATTAGAGTACATCTCTTCCATTCTTTGGTTATTTTCTTTTTTTCAAAAAAAGATATCTAAAGATGTCTAAAGACATGTCTAGAATACAGGTAGTCCTTGACTTACTATAGTTCATTTAGTCAACATGCAAAGTTCTAACAACACTGAAAAAAGTGACTTATGACCATGTTTATACTTACAATCGTTGTTGAGTGAATCTGGTTTTCCCAATGACTTTTCTTGGCAGAAGGATGCAAAAGGTGATCACATGATCCTGGAACACAGCAAAAATCATAAATATGAACCAGTTGCCAAGCATCTGAATTTTGATCACATGACCATGGGGATGTTGCAAAGGTGGTAACTAAGAAAAATGGTCATAAGGCACATTTTTTTCCAGTGTGAAAAATGAATGGTCACTAACCAAATTGTTGTAAGTCAAGGACCACCTGTATATGTTTTAAGTTTTAGATCAGAAAAAGATCTCTTATCTCTTAGTCCCGCAATCCAAATCCAATGCTGAATTACTTATTTATCCTTGTAAAGAAATCACGCTGCATCCACTCCAGTATTTTCTGCCTTTTGTCTAGCATGCCACTTGCTTGACATGAGTGGCTATAAAAATTGAATAAAAATAAGTTTTATTTTTATTTTATTTTAAATATTTTTAAAATATTTTATTTTATTTTAATTTAATTTTTTTAAAATTTTAAATAAACCAACACAGTGCTAGGCTGCATTAACAGAGGGATAGAATCAAGATCACGTGAAATGTTAATACCACTTTACAACACCTTGGTTAGGCCACACTTGGAATACTGCATCCAGTTTTGGTCACCATGATGTAAAAAAGATGTTGAGACTCTAGAAAAAGTGCAGAGAAGAGCAACAAACAAGATCAGGGGACTGGATGCTAAAACATATAAGGAATGGTTGCTGGAATTGGGTATCTCTTATTTAATGAAGAGAAGAATGAGGGGTGACACGATAGCAGGTTCCAATATCTCATGGGTTACCACAAGGAAGAGAGAATCAAACTATTTTCCAAAGCACCTGAAAGCAGGACAAGAAGCAACGGATGGAAACTAACCAAAGAGAGAAGCAACCTAGAACTAAGGAGAAATTTCATGAAAGAACAATTAATCAGTGGAACAACCTGCCTCCAGAAGTGGTGAATGCTCCAACACTGAAATTTTTTAAGAAGAGACTGGATAGCCATTTGTACCTGAAATGATATAGGGTTTCCTGCCTGAGCAGGAGGTTGGACTAGATGACCTCCAAGATCCTTTCCTACTACTACTACTACTACTACTACTACTACTACTACTACTACTATTACTTCTTCTTCTTCTTCTTCTTCTTCTTCTTCTTCTTCTTCTTCTTCTTCTTCTTCTTCTTCTTCTTCTTCTTCTTCTTCTTCTTCTTCTTCTTCTTCTTCTTCTTCTTCTTGTAAATAAGTAAATAGGTAAGTAAGTAAATAAATGCCACTTATGGGAGAAGTATTTGGATATGGCAAAAGGGAGGAATTAAGTCTCTTAATTAGCAATCTACTTTGGTGGCATTTAACTTAAATGGGTACAATTCCTGCAAGAGTTATTCTTGGTTAAGATTGCATTGTTTTAAATGGAGGGCACATTTCAATCTTGATCTTTCTGCCTTTGGTATACTAACTGTACATGTTCTTGAGAGGTAGGGAAACTGCCCAAACGCCTAATCCCAACGGTATTTATCTCACAAGTTTTTTCTCTCCTTCTGACAGTATAAATCAAACAGAGATACTCTTTAGTTTAAAACATTCAGCTTCCTTTCCTGAGCGTTTCTTCTGTGGGAGTGTTAGAATATTTGAAATATAAGCAAAACAAAGTGCAGGAAGGTTTTTGGAATCTAGTCAGAAAAATAAATTTATAGCAACAGCTTCTGTAGTTTACTTTTCTTCAGAATGTTGGATTGAACTGTGGCACCAGAAGCTGGGAAGAATGAACCATGCTACAATAACAACAAGAATAAGGATAAGAATAACAATCTCTCAGTTTGTTTATGGGACAACACATTTGTTTTTATAAAGGATTTTTATTTGTTTGTTTGGCTGGAAGCAAAGGCATCTGCAATTATTCTGGTTTCTGTTCAGTTGGTTCTGAATGCGACCAAATTATTCTTTTGTTTTCTGTTATTACCTTGCTTTTATTTATGAATATTCAAAATGTCACCATACTGAGAGCATGATATTACAACAGCATTAAAAACTAATCAGATGACTCCATATTTGTTGTGTTTATGGGTCACAAAGAACATTTTGTGTTTAAAAAACAGAAGGAGACCAGTAGGGGTTTTTTTAAGCCAAATCTTTTTGGGGTAGGGTTTAATACAAATAAGTTTCACACATGAAACATGCAACGAGCATTTTTCTGCTCACTTCACTTTCTTTAACCTTGGGAAAGTGAACAAATTGTTTCTTCCATGTTGAATTTCAGTTTTCAGCTCTCAGAATTCCCATTGGGCATGACCAGTTTTTAATTTTAAGGCTTTAGAGTGGCATGCCCAAATATTATCATGACGTGTCATTTTTCTGGAGAGGGATCCTTCACAAGTTACAGAGAAACAGGAACCTGCCTTCCATTGATGCAGATCACTTATTTTCAAGCTAAATATTATTGTCACTGGTTGTGTCTTTTAAAGGTTCCAAGCAGGATTTGGAGGGCTTTCCCTGGAGATGTTAGGATTAAATCCAGGACCTTCTTCATGCATGCATGCAAAAGAAAGAAAGAGAAAAGAAAGAGAAAGATAGTCCTTCTGCACCAAGCCAAGTTTTCCTTCATCTTTAAGTAACATCTCATTGTTACTCATAGAATAAGAGATGAAGTCAGAAAAAGTTGGTGCTTCAGATTTTTTTTTCTATACTCAGGTATTTTCTTGTTTATAGACTCCTTTGTTTAACAACTGCTCAATGCTATGACAGTGTAAAAAAAAAAAGCTTTATGGCTAATGCATGCATTTACAACCATTGCCACATGCTGTGGTCATGTAATTGCCATTTGAATGTTCACAAGGGCTTTTGACAAGCAGAGTTAATAGAGAAGGTGGAAATAAAATCATAAATCACAGTCATATAATTCGCTTAATGTAAATCTGTTCCAGTCATATGATGTTTCCCTTAATGACCAAAGAGGAAATGAGATGGCAAATCCATTACAATCACATGATATTTTGCTCAGCAATCACACTGCTTAGCGATGGAGTTTCCAGTCATAATTGTGGTTGCTAAATAAGGGCTACTTATATTGCTTGGTATGAAGGTTGGAAATTGTTTTCCCATGGAAGGTACTGTGTAGGACGAAGAGTTAAGAATTAAGTTAAAATCTTACTACACGCTAATATGTGTAGTAAGATATTAATATCAAATAACTTTGCACTTGTGTTTTCTCTGTTAATTTTCTTTAGCATATTCTATCATGGGCACATTAACTGAAATAAGTTTGCCTTTTAACAATTTATTGGTTAAATATGATTGTGAAACGTAGTTTCAAGATTATGGTGATTCTAAACCTGTTATCAGTTATAGTAGAGAATGGAAATTACAGTTTTTCTCACTGTAGATCAGTTGAATGAATCTCTTTGATGTTTGTCATAGTCTCTTTTGAAAAGATTCCAGAATCCCACACATTTTAGTAAGGATCAGTTGTGCTTTCCACACATTTTTTGAATTGTCATGCCTGTTATTTCAGGCATGTTTGTATAATACTTGAAAATATTTAGATGCAAATATCAACCATAAATGCCATAACTCAAACAAACATATTTTATAAAAAGAACTTTATGTTTTCGATTTTACAGACTTAATTAGATGGAATCTTGCTAATTATAACTGATTTGACCATTTGCTAACAAGTAATTTAAAGACATATAATATAAGTGTTAGCATTCATTCTTCTGCCAGGAGAGAAACAGAAATGCAAGTATCGGCTGCAATAAAAAGTATTTTCATTTAGGTAAAACATAATGTAATATAAACGTAAGGGATACTAATCTTTAGCATAGTTACTTCTTTGAATATGCCACTGCTTTTATTGTAGTAAATAAATATTAGCATTCAGGTAGCATTTCTATTGAGTTCATTAAAAGAGTTGAAATACATTTGGCTAAAAAATTTAGGGATATATTACTTAATAGTCTTTTATTTTCTTCTTCTGAACTTAGTCTACACAGCCTAATAGGCAATTAAACTTCCCTTTCAGAGTCCTTTTGCATAGTTATTGTGGAGAGTATATTAGCTTCAAAGTGCATAAGTTCATATTTAGAAAATATTTGTGGTGCTGCAGGAACTGTGAAATGCTCCAGATAAAATTCAGGAAAAAAATGTTTAGGAATATGTAGAACATGAACACTACACTTAAAATATCCATCAGCTCTGGAAACAAAGCCAGGGGCTTTAAGGAGTCACAGACAGTTGCTACGTTCTTGTGCCAATGTGTTCTTAAGCTTTTCTGAAAGGTTGTGTGGCTCTGCTTGTCTTTTTTTTTTTCCTGCTTCTTCTTTAATACTAAAATCTAACAAAGTCTTTCATGTTCTTCTCTTATGTGCCAGTTTCGTAAAAAAAAAAACCTTCAAATTCTTCAAAGCCACCTTTTATTCATGTGACTGTATATGTGTTTTCATTTGTATTTTTAAATTATCATAAATAGATGTCAAAGAGAAAGGTACACAGTGGTATAAAGTCCCTTGTACCTTTTGCCAGTTCATAAAAGAGCCCTGAGAATATAGTGTTCCTTCATATTTTTTCTTTGAAATTTCCCAATCTGCACTCCTCTTTATTGCTCTTAGTTTCCATCATTCTGTAAAGTCTTTACCAAAAAATTTCCTTGTGGAATCATTGATAATTTCCCCCCAGAATATTCACTTCCCCCAATTATTTTGTTATGTTATTAAAGTTTACCTTGGGATATGTTTATGAAGAGTAGGATGCAGATAATGAGGCTGTATTCCTGTAGCAGATGCCCTCAAACTGTTTTGAATCCATTTGGGGGTTGATAACAAATTAGTTCTTAATTGGGGGGGGGGGGTGTTACATATGCAAAGTGGGATCCCTGTTACCCCTGCTCTGCTCTGACAGGTAAAGTAAGAAAGAAAGTCTGCCATATGGTCTGGTTTTATGTGTACAATCTTAGACCACTGTAGAGCATGTCTTATTCTGGCCGAGCCTCTATGTAGGATAGCCGGCAAGACTAGTAAAATATATCCATGAACATCAACTAGCGTTCAGAAGACATAATGAAAAGTTCTTAATAACATAACCCATGGGCAGACTCTACCATAATTTCAACTGGGAAGCTGTGTGCATCCTAGACCAAGCTAAATCCCAAAATGCTAGTAAATTCCTGGAAGTTTGGCATTCAGATATTGTCTCAAAAGAAACAATAAAAAAGCTAAGAAAAAAACAAAAACACCAAAACAGATGCTCTTTAACAGCCTACAACAGCAGAGATTAATACCAGTCAAACAATCAAGCAGAATACCCTGATCAAGGATTAAGGAGAAAGTCACACCACCAAAAATCTTGGCAAGGCAAGCTTTTGTATTTAAATGGGGAGCAAATCCCACACTCACAAGCACTGATGATGTTACCTAGTGAGGTAATGACACATTTGCAAGCAAACAACCAAGCTCAGGGAGCATCAGGCAGTATAAACTGAAGCTACCAAATTTTTCTAAAATATTGGAATGGCAAGGGGCAAGTTGTAAAAAAGGAGATAAAATGTTACCGGTAGGCCATAATACCAAATAGGTATACTGGGTGAAGAAAACAGTTTGTTTCTATCCCCTGCAGGAGAAAATGTAAAGGAAAGTGAAAATACTAAACTGTAATTATCACTAAAGTACAATTATTTATCCTATGCTTGAAGGAATAACAGTTAATGTAAATAGGACTCCTGAGAATGGATTGGAAGTGTTAAGCGTACTATTTTATTAGGATACACATTTGGTTTTGTTAACTACATTATCCCAATCACTAAGAATCTGGCTGTCTTCTTTCCACCTACCATCTTACTTGTGAACATCAGATGTGGCTCACTGCATTCCTCTAATATTCTTTTCTTATAGCTACATAATACTAATCCTTATTTCTGCTCAGTTCATATTTTTTTTTGAGAAACAATGAGTAAGTCATAAATAGAAAGGCAATACTAGTACTTTCCACCCTACAGAAAGGAAATCCTTGTGTTCTCAAGGGAAAGAATTACCTCTAGCCATTTGTGTGTATGGTGATAGCTCAGGCATTCATAAGTGGGGAAAATAATTGAAGACAGACAAAAGGAGATATTGGTTAGGTCTGTGGATTACAAGAAATGACGTAATGAAATTGTGTAAAGACAAAAATAGGTAGAGTGACTTGGTTAGGATGTTTGGATTTTCTCTTCCATATGGTCTTGTGATATGTGACTTGCACCTTTTTTTTAATACTTTGGACTTGCTTTTACAGATGTTTTGCATTCAAAATACTGTAGATGAGATTTCTTCAACCTAGTTCCCTCCAGGTGCATTAGCATATAATTTTTATCATCGTAAGCTAATGTGTGCCTAGAGGACAATAAATTGTGATTTACTGCCAGGGGCTCTACTTTCACAAGCCAGAATTGCAC
This sequence comes from Protobothrops mucrosquamatus, assembly GCF_001527695.2. Lineage (NCBI taxonomy): Eukaryota > Metazoa > Chordata > Lepidosauria > Squamata > Viperidae > Protobothrops > Protobothrops mucrosquamatus. Next base: position 201,070 of record NW_015388196.1, on the reverse strand, counting down.
TTGTGTCATTTTAGCAAATATGTGTGTTTGCAGCATTTGTTTAGGAAAAGAATCCATTGTACTACATCATTATAAGAAGACAATAGGACTTCAGATATATTTGTGATTTATATACGAGTGTATTTCAAGACACTAGGAAGATATCATAATATAAACTGAAATAATAAATGAGCCAATAGGGAAATATTTTTAAAACAGATCGTGCATTGTATGTCCAGAAGAACTGACTGAAAAGAGCATCAAAATCCTTTCGTTGAACAGTCCCCACATATTCGGGCAAACCAACTTTGCACAATCTAGGGAAAGGAGGAGGTATGGTTTGTAAAGAATTGTAAGAAGTCGGCAGCATTAGTGTAATATTCCTTTAGGGAGGGTTTTTTTTAATGCCCAGAGGAATGTGTGAGTTGTGGGATCAGATTCCAGACAAACTGAGTTGTTTTCAGTTAGTGACATAATGCACACCTGGGCATTCTCACTTCTGGCCTGCCATTGTAACACCTGACACTTGCAATGGGAGAGCAGGGTCTTGTGTTTGTTGATGGAGAAATAGGAATTATAATTTAGTTTATTTCAACTGATAACACTGCAGTCTTTTTCGAAGCTGGACAGGGAGGGGGTGTCTTCCAGATTAATTGCAATTTCAGCTCTCAGAGTTTCTATAAAAAGAGATATTGAGAACATAAGCAACAGGAGAAATATAATTTCAGCAGTCATGTATTCCTTGTTTGGGTTTATCATGAAGCAGAGTAATGATCACCTTGAGGCAGCCAGTTGGAATAAAAAAATAATTTAATGAAATGATAAATTTGGAGGTAGTCCAACATTTTGCCACAATTTTGCAGGGTTATACAACTCATAGTTCTCCGAATGCTGGACACAAATAGCTCCAGTGAGCATGATTCATGTTGAAATTTAAAGTGCTGATTTGTATGCATATAGATTGAACAGCTTTAGAAGCAATAGAAAGCAATGTGTTCAAAATTAGAATCCAGACAGACTGTGTCTGTCCTAAATTCATTGAAAGGAAATACAAAGTGATGCATGCAAACATCACAAAATTTAAATTAAAGCATACATGAGTGATAACGTCTGAACTGATGATGAAAGTGATCCTCAGCAGAAACATTAATTTAATCCATTGGAGCTGAAGGGGAAGATAATTTAAAATATGATTAGGCCATATTTGATTTATTTTACACAGAGCCCTTGGGTTTACAATAACCCATCTCCAAACTGTCCAGATTCAAATTATCTTAATTTGGACACATTGCATGAGAACCCCCATCCCATCTGTGATGGCAAGATGGAAGATGAAGAGAAGAAAAAAAAGATAAATTCAATTACAGCAACAATGACTGCAGCATGGAAGACCTAAAGGATGAAGGATGAAGTTGACAATAGATCCACCTGGGGAAGCTGTATTAGTGCAGTGCTAAGAGTCAATATTGACTTGAAGGTATATATTCAGTTTCTAAAAGATAACTCCTATGAAAGATTGAAAAAAGCCAACCCAAATTATCAGGACTACTTCCCTACAAGAAAATGAATTGCTATTAAAAATGATAAATATGAAGATAATTGAGTGAAATCAAAGTCCTCACTCAGACAAGCAGATCCCTGCATGCTTTAGAGTTCTCATTGTACCTCAGTCCAGCCTACCTGACGGAGTTGTTATTATGGGAATAAATTTAGGTGAAACCCTCATTTTTACCTCATAGAGAACAAGTGAGATATAGATACAGCAAACAACAAATACAACACATAAATTGTTTTTATATTTTGAATGTAAAATATTTAATATAGGATGCCATTTTATAACGAAGAGCTGGTCTATCTTATTTTTGATAAAAAAGAACTACATTGAACCTTGAGAATGAAGGGATCTGGCAGTCAAAGAAAAAAGGTGCTTGAATTGTAGTCATCACAGTTGGCATCACAAGCTTAGTTGGGAAAGGAGATATTATTAATTTACTTGTCCTCCTAAGTTTAGAGATTTTTTACACACTATCCATGTGTGGAATCTCCAAACCCTCCTCGTAGAAAAGAAAATACTCCATTGAGTATCCAGTTGGGCTAGAAAAGCAGGAAGGGAGCTCAGGCACAGAGCTCGTAATTTCAAAGAAGTAGAAGTTCTATTATCCAATTTTTCCAGGATCTTGACTATGGGGTCTAAATTCTCTAAATTTCCTTATTTTGGATGGGTCTTCATAAGGCCTCAAAATTTAAAGTTTGCCCATTAACCTAAAATATTGTAGTGGGTCTATATGGAAAATATCATCATGCTACATGAATATGCAGTTACTCTAAATACAGTAGCTGCAGAGTAGCAATAGCACTTATATACCGCTTCCTAGTGGTATACATACCCCTCTAAGTGATTTACAGAATCAGCATATTGTCCCCAACAACCTGGGTCCTCATTTTACCAACCTCAGAAAGATGGAAGGCTGAGTCAACCTTGAGCCAGTTACTGTAGATCAAACTCCAGGCAGTGGTAGAGTCAGCCTGCAATACTGCATTCTAACCACTGCACCACCACAGCTCTTATACATAAATGTGAATATAACAACATCTTAGAAGCATGATTGAAATAACATTGCATGGAAAGTTAAATCAGTGCTTGGGATGCATAGAGAAGCTGAGAGAGATGGCTGACAAGGCGGAGGTCAGGTTTAATATGCTCCTTTGTCTAATGACTCCACTTAACGTCTGTATCATAATGTGAAAAAAAATTGAGTTTTAAAATATTTAGGTGCATTGAAAAATCTATGATAACCTTTTCTAGAATATAGTATGTTCAATTAAAAAGTGTAGGATTTTTGAAAATAAAAGCTTTGCTTTTTAAACCACGGTTTCAAGCAAAGCCATAGCACCCAGCAGATTTACCTTTAAACATTTCTAGACTCAGATAGACAGATCTGATTCTGGCATATTTTAAGTGTACTTGGCATATCTTGTTACAAATCTTTGTGATTTAGTCTTTTGAATTGTAATTTCCATTGTGGATTTTCTAAATGAATTGTCATGACAAATGGACCTTTTGTGGGTACAGCAGCTTAAGTTATTTACTTACCTACCATTTATTTATCTCGGGTTAGACTGCATCAGCTAAAAACACATTATTCATTATTGTCTTTGAAAGCTAGTATGGAATGACAACAGTAAGTCTATTTTTTGCACTTTTAAATAGAATGACTCCTGTTTATGCTAAAAATGTAGATAAGCAGCTTTCAAATTTTACTGCAGTAAAATTGCTCCTAAGGCAAAAGAAATTAAAAAATCAACATATTATCTTTGAGACTGTTAATCATAATTACTGATCTGTTGGCTTGCAACTCAGAAGAGATCAGAATAAACCCTTCATACAGTATGTGGGTAGTTTGAAATAGTGGTCCCTGTCTAGGAGTTTCACTGTTTCCCTTTATTAGAACAGAATGTGATAAATACTCTTTCACCTCTACACAAACTTACTGTATCTGAGCAATTAGCTATAAAGGAAATATTGCTCAAGGAAAGTTGCTTTAAAAAAGTCCACCGACATAATTTTATAGATTTGTTAGACAATATACTGTACACCAAAGTCTTTTCCTTTTGTTGTCTCTATACAGTTTCTATTCTGCCATTTATTATTAAAAAATAAAGTGAGGCACAATTCATCATAATTATGTATATGATTTGTAATAAAGATTCTAAAAAGATCTCCTCCCCCACGTTTCTTGTCCTCTTGGTTTCTTGGACTTTATTTTTCTGATATTTTAATTGTTTTGAATTATCTTGTTATCTTTTTATTATGCTGTAAGCATAATAATATGCTTACTGGCATATAAAGTTATACATATTGGGTGATCAATGAGCTCCCATTCTTGTGCCAGCTCCTGGCAACCTAGCAGTTCGAAAGCATGCAAATGTAAGTAGATAAATAGGTACCACTTCAGTGTTCAGTGTGCCTCGGCGTATAGTCATGCCAACCACATGACCGTGGAAACTTCCTTGGACAATGCTGGCTCCTTTGGCTAGGAAACAGAGATGAACATCATCCCAGAGTTGGACATGACTGGACAGGGAAAACGTTTACCTTTCTGTAACTCAAGAAAAACTGTAACTCAAAAAAAAAATGGAGAACCTACGTTTATTATGGAATCTGTGTAGAACATCTATGCATCATTTGTAAAGCAGTTATACATTCTAATGTTCACTTACTGCTGACATGTTTATAAAATAAAGTACATTGGCAACCTAATTGCAGGCAGCTGTAAAACAAATAAAATGCACCATATAGTTAAGTTTAATAGCTTAAATTACAGAAAACCTCAGAATGAAAACAAGGTTTGCCTAATAGTTGAAAAATATTGTGCTTGGTATGAAACGATTTAAAATGTAAGGCAAGCATGCTAGAGATGGCACACCATTATGGAAGGTGTTATTTATGATGCCTTGGTGAAAGATTCTTTATTCCTTGTAATTCATATAATTGCTCTTAGTATTTTCTAAGAGCAAATACTTCAAATTCTTTAGCCAGAAAAACTGCAAATATGGCTTCTGGATTACTATAACAAGTTTTTGCCTCAGCAAGAAAAAGAGGAAAAGAGAGGAGGTGGAGAAAGAAACTATGTGGGGCTCTCTTTGAAGACCACCTGGAAGTTTCAACTATTTCAGGTTGCAGTGGCCTAGGTAGTGATAGACATGCTGTTGTATGCCCATGTAACACTTCTGTTCAAGGTGCTGGTTACTACCTATAACACCCTATACACTACAGCATAAGATCTACTTGAAGGAACATCTGTCTCCCATAATATCTGCCCAGGTGATCTGGCGGGTTTGGCATGCTCCAAGTTCCTTTAAACACTGCCATTTATAGACAACTCAGAAGCACACTCTCTCCAAGATTCAAATGGCCCCTACTTACTATGTTTTGAAGGACCCTGAAGTTGTGGCCCTTTCCCCAGGCCTTTGGCAAGTATGATTGAACCTCCTTTCCTTCTTTTACAGAGTAGCCAGGCAGAATATAAATGTTATGGTTGTCTGCACAGCCAACCAGATGTTTGGACTGGATTTGACATTTTTATCTGTCTACTGAGTCCTTTCTAAGGGCCTGGGATAGACAAATGTTTGATGGTGTTAAAGGTATCATTGCAGGATGTAAGCTGCCTTTTGCAATTGATTGATTGATGGGGATTTTGTCAATGCTGATGGTATTCAAGTGATGGTCCAGATGTTTTGGGGTTACACCCAAGGGTTTATTACTATTGGTACTCTGTTTGCTTTCTTTTGCTACAATTGTTCTACTTTTGTTTGTAGATCTTTGCATTTTGTGATTTTCTCCAGTTTTTCTCTTCTGTTACTATTACTGCATTATATTTGGTTCTAGACTGAATATATATACTGATAGGTAGGTAGGTATTTTGTGTTTTAATTAACATTTCTTGTAGGTGCATATAGAGTTTGGTTTAAAAAAAAAGTCAAGATGGTGGCCACAATGGTATGATCAAAGCTTGTTGATTTTTGTTATGTGCATCACATTCGTAGTCCTATTAAAAATAGGTTATTTACCTATCTATCAGTCTTATTCTGGATATTATTACAGTTGTCTATAAAATTTCACATGGGCTTTATAGGCAATTTGCAAACCCCTCTATATTCTCTTTCTTTCATCTTTCTTTTGTCATGTAGTCAGTATCACATGAAGGAAGACGTGGCTGATCCTCATCCCTGTCTCTTAGTTCTGGTTTCAGTATAATTTTAAAATCTTAATCTGTGTAGTTTTAATATTTTAACTGTTTTTCTACGTGTTTTATAAGTTGTAAGCTCTCCAGATTTACCTTATAGGGAAGATGGGAGGGCTAAAAATTTAATAAATAAATAAATTAACATAAACATCACACATGTGGCGCTTTGCCTAGTGAGACAGATTGCTGCTTGCCAACTGTGCAATCAAAGAGAATAGAGGCTGGGGAGAGAACAGCTGAGATGGATTAAGCACCCTAGCCTGGGCTTCATTTCTTAACGGGTGAATAACTGATCACAGGTGCGGGCTTAACCCAACATACGGTGGTCTGTTTTGTTAATGGAAACCCCCTTAGCAGCAGCACAGTAGTTTTACGGTCTGGTCATGTGATTTTCATTGGGGATGGATATTTGGAATGGTTGTAAGAAGCCAATGGAAAATGAATGTAAATAGGCAAGGCCAGTACTATAGTTTTTTTTTTTTACACAGGAAGTGTTTTTTTTTTAAAGGAAGAATTATATATTCTTGATATATTAGTATATATCAGAGAATATCCTGGAGGAAGGGGAAAGAAGGTCAGAAGCATTTATTAAAAAAATATGCATGGTGGCATTATGACAGGAGAGAGGTTATTTCACTTGAAGCAAGCGTTTGCAGCACCCAGATGATCTTGGCTGTTTTTTAGATGCTAAGCAGAATCAACCAAGGATAGTAACTGAATGGGGACTGCCCTGGGAATTCTAGGACTGTAAAGTTAAAGCTGGGAAGTTTGAAAATATATCTATAACATTGCTAGGAAAACTGCATGGATGTAGTCACCAAGAGTTCAGTTTCACTTGGGGAAGTTTTTAGATAAGTTCTTTTTTTCCTAATTTTTTCCTAATTCAATTTTGTAACCATTAACCCTCAGTTGCAACACCTCCAGCGAAAGTGACCCTTTCCATTGTTGAACATGTGTTATCATTAGGAAATTTTTTCCTGATATCTAATCAACATGTACTGCCTTTTAATTTAAATACAGTGTTTCTTACAATGCTTGAACAAGTCGGATTATTCTGCCTATTTTTTGAATGTACCAGCTCTTTAGATTAGTGTTTCTCAACTTTGGCAGCTTCAAAATGCGTGGCTGGGGAATTCTGGGAGTTGTAATCCACACATCCTCAAGTTGCCATTGGTAAGAAATGCTGCTTTAGATACTTGGAAACAACTATCCCATCTTCCACAGTTTTCTCCAGATTAAACATATCTCCAACCATATATAATTTTTTCTTTTCTGATCATTGATTAGTTTGGTAGCTCTCCTTTGAACATGTTCTACTTTGTCAATATCCCTTCTAAAATCTGATGGTCAGATCTGTATGTATTAGCCCTCATTCACACTCTCCACCGGCCTTCAAGATTTGCTTCTTGTACACCGTGTTCTCCAATAGAAGCTAAAATATTGTTAAATTTACACTAATCTGATATTTCCATCAGGCAAAAGCAGTGCTGCTGGTTTTCTACTGATAAAATAAACCAAGTACTTAGAGCACAGGAAACCTGATGTCGCTTCAGTAATTTCTTTATAGGATTGATGAGATCCTGTGTTTAGATAAATGGTAGGATATCTGATTCCAGTTCTTTCTTTCTCCTTGTAGTGTGGAAAAGTGCAGAAGTAATAACAAAAGCCACTTCTACTTCTTTGTGCTTGGTTTCTTTATGTTTGAACAGTCCCTGTAACCTAGCTTCAGTTAAATTGCCATGTTTTATAGATAAGCATTTGTTTTATATTTTAATTCCCATTTCTGAGATTTCCAAATTCTGCATATAAACATTTGCACACATCCATGCAAACAGACAGGGCTTTATAGATTGCAAAGCAAATTAAAAGATCTGATATATGATTTTTTTTTCTTCTGTCTAGAGCTAAGTATGAACTAGTTAGTTGACACAGCACTTTTTTGTATGGCCTTAAACAATTCTTCTTACAACCACCTCTTTTCTGAGTTTGTTGGCGGTCTGCCAAAAGAACAAAGAGATACCACTAAATTCCTGTTAGAATATTTGGAAGCCAGGGTGCTTCCACCATAACCAAACTTAACAGCTGCTCTGAATTTCTGAAAAGCAGAAATATTTGTACTGTTTGAGAGTGAATTTGGCAGATTACGTTAAGTGAAAACTCATTGTTGTTTCTTGTAGTCATTAAGATTTGCAGTAGAAAACATTCTCTGCCATTATAACAGGATCCACATTAAGCTAGTGGATTTAGGCTCTCTCCTCCTGATCCTACTTCTCTACCTTGTCAAGAAAATTACACATCCTGTTTTCTTATGTTGAAATTAATAGCCTGTTGTGCTATCATGAAAAGAATTCTCACAAATAAATAAAACCAGAAAAACTGGAGACAATATTAAAACAAACCATCATAATTGGTACAGCACACCACACAGAAAAATGTTAACACAATAAGGGCTCTGTTATTAAATTAATCAACTGGAAAATTATTCATACAAGCTTATAACTGTCTCTTGAATGTAAGAATGGATGAACATCAGTGGAACTCTCTTGAGAAATTGCCTTAACAACCCCCCCCCCTCAGAATATGTTTTTCCAGTAGCTACTCTTCTCTAGACTTTAGATGGTGCTTAACATATGGTGTTTTTGTTTCTTTGTTTTTTTACAAGAACTATTTTAGTTTAGTAGCCAAGTCTGAATTATAGATTATTTGCTACAGTCAGAGATTATTTGCTACAGTCAGTGACCTGCCTATACTAAATTACAGATTAGTTATCGTTGCTCTGGGAAATAGTGCTTTAAATTTTATAAGACTTAAAAAGTGCCTAACCTTGACTAGTTTGAATTCCTAAATGTTTGTGATGATTGTGAGCGTGAGAAAGTTATGTACAAGATAGATTGCATTTGCTTGCTCTATAACTTTCAGAAAAGTGGGGAAATAGTTACATCTTTAAATAAGGCATGTATATCGTTGGTCTTTTTATTCTTCATTATTAATAATTTTTAATATTTTTTATTTCGCTTTGCCAGATGTCTGAAACCTCTGCCTAGAACATTTGTGAAAAGTCAGACTTCTGTCCATGAATAACAATGTTAGTCACAATCCCAGTTTTGTGCTTATTTGCTGAAAATTGAGCTTTAGTTTTAAAAGGCTCTGTTCCATTGACCCAAAAAGCTAACATCTGTTGATATAAAAGTCCTCTTTTGTAGGTTGGAATTTAAAATGCCCTAATGCAAAACTTAATTCATTGCAGGTTATTGTGTGTGAGAGAAGTTTTATAAAAGAAGTACTATATAAAAAAAATCCTTAGAGAGGATTTATTATCTTATTATCCTAATAAGAAATCTGCTTGTGCTAATGTGTAAGCCACCTACCTTTCTGGTTAAGATAACATGTAAGTTTGTTAAATAAATACATTTTCAATATATAAAACAAGATCAGACTTCAAATTTGTAACTGTTAATATTTTCTGCTCTCCACTGTGCTAAAGAGTTAGAAAAAAAACCCATCTGTTACTTGTAATTGATGTGAGACTGCAAAAATTCTTATGCTGAGATATTTAAAAAGTTTCTGTCTAAAGCCTGCATTGAAAGCATCCCCAATCAGGAATTAGTTTTACAACTAGTTGTTTGAAGAAAGCTAACATGAATATGCTAATGCAGGTAGTCCTCAATTGGGACCCACAACTCAGTCATTAAGCAAAGTGATCATTAAGTGAAATTTAGGTTGGGCTTACAATCTTCAGTTTTCCTTTGCTTTGCAGACCTGCAAAGGTCATAAATGTAAGGATTGGTTGGAAAGTTACATTTTCATCTCTGTGGTGACTGCAAATGGTCACTAAACAAGACAGTTGTTAAATATGGACTATCTGTGTTTCACCTAGAAGATTGTATCTGAAGAGTATTCATATATGCAATCAACCATTGCCTTAAGTCTAGAAAGGTTGTTGTCATGTTCACCTGCTTTATGTTTAATGCTGCTGTATAGTTTCTACTATAATTTGGTAAGTCACAGTGCAGTTCCTGGTTGCAAAAGTATCAGAACACCATCCCTCAGAGCTAGCCACAGACTTTGAAATGCAAACTTGGAAAAGTTTAAAGCTTCCCCTTTATAGCAACCCATCAGATAGTCTTTTGAAATGAAGAACTATTTAAATTTAGTTCACTTTCTTGCAACATACAGAATTTTGGTTCTACATAGCTGAAAATATCAGCTTGTTCCCACTGCCCTCAGCTTCAAAAAATTGGGCAGTGGAAACAATACTCTTAATATCATAAGTGTCAAGGATGCCAGAGTCAAACCTGGGAAAGGATCTTTAATAGGAATGTTTCTCAGATACACACACAAATGACAGATGTACTCACTGATGAAATATTGTAACCTTTTCTAATTCATAGCAACATAAACATTTATTAGCCTTATTTTCATGGTTGTTTTCTTTTCCTGTGTAGCAAACTTCCTAGACAGCAGGCCCTTGAGGAATTCTGGGAAAGGAAACATCGATGCTAGGAAAGAAGACGGGGGGAGCACAGCAGCTGCGCCTACCCAGAAGAAGCTGTGGTGTCACTGTCATCACTATTGTCCCGAAAATTCAAAAAACAACACCTGCAGGTTGGTGGGGAAATCTTCACATAGGGTGCAATTTACATAATTTCCTGCATTGGTATTATGCCTATCCATGATTTAAACTGGTGTCATGCCCATTTGACTTAAATGCTTTTAAAAGATTAAACCAAATAATTAGAAATGCATCTGTAAGTAATTGTTAATTCTGCTACCCAAAAAGATATTGAGGTTTTAGAAACAGTAAATATCAGTTGCTAGGGAAAGGGATCAGCTGGTAAGGAAAAGTTCTTGTAGTGTTGTCTAACTTATGGTCCTAATTAACATAATGTATCTGATGGTAGCCTTTATACAGATTCTTTTTTTCTCTTTCTAAACACATATTCCTATTCTGGTATTCCATAACTTTTCTTAATTGTACATTGATGTTAATTTGGACAGCTCTTCTGATACCAATCTATTCCTGTTCATGGTAAGACTGATTTTTGTTAAATTGGTACATCCATCAATTTCAGACAGGTCTAGCAATGATCAGAAATACCTTGTTTCTCCACAGCCCTGCTTGAGGGCTGGTCTACACATATACAAATAATCCTTGACTTACAACCATAATTGGATCCAGGATTTCTGTTGCTAAGCAAAGTGATTGTTAAGTGAGTTGTTCTGGATTTTACAACCTCTTTTTTTGCCATGGTTGTTAAGTGAATCACTGCAGTTAAATGAATCACATGGGTCGTTAAGCAAATTTGGTTCCCCCCCCATTGACTTTGCTTGTTGGAAGCCAGCTGAAAAAGTTGCAAAAGGTGATCACATGACCTTGGGATGCTGCAACAGTCGTAAATACATGCTGGTTGTCAAGTCTGCAATTTTGATCATATGACTTGGAGGATGCTGTGATAGTCATCGGCAAGGGCCGATTATAAAAGTTATCTTTTTCAGTACCAATACAACTTCAAATAGCCACTAAATGGATGGTTGTAAGTTCAGAATTAGCTGTAACCTGTAATATGGATATCCCAAAGATGCTTTTTCATGAGGCAACTGGACTTTCTTGTTTTTCTTTGAAGATGTTTCGCTTCTCATCCAAGAAGCTTCTTCAGCTCTGACTGGATGTGGTGAGGGAATGGAAGGATTTAATAAAACATTCTTCTTAAATTCTTTCATTCCCCACCATCCAGCCAGAGCTGGATGAGAAGCGAAATGTCTTCAAAGAAAAACAAGGAAGTCCAGTTGCCTTGTGAAAAAGCATCTTTGGGATGACTGAGAATCTCCAGAGACATTTATAATATGGATTGTGAATTACTTCTAGTACTAAATAGTATCTCCTTAGGCCAGGAGGACGCAGAGTTAGTTAGAAGGAAGGAGGCTTATATTTTATTCTAGTATTAATGAAAAATGTTACCCTGCTATTAGTCTGGTAATAATTTCTCTGGGCCAAAGAATAACAACAGGCATGGGATAATAGTATAATCATGGCAGAAAAAGAAGACAAATGTTTTTCTATATGGTGTTGATCCTTCTAACCTCCCTAACTTTATATTTGGTGTTTGGAGATAATACTGATTGATATAGGACAAAATATTAAGAATATTTGTTCCGTGCCAACAGATTTTCCTACAAGTCTTAGGCTTATAGAGACGCAAGTCATACATATAGTGTGGTTGTAGGAGAATGGTTCTTGATAAAATAAAAATGCAAAATGTCCAATCTGGTGTGTTTTTTCTGTATTTTTTTTACGTTTCTAAAAATCCGGAAAAATGTACAGGTACATCTTAGAAGCATATAGTTATAAATGTTTTTCACTCAGTTAAGATGTTGGTTTGAATGGTTTTCAAGTTGCCCTTCCTTCTTTCTTAACAGTACAATTGCTGTCTTGTGCTAATTCTTTGAGTTAAAAAATCTACTGTTAGAATTAAATCAAGGAATAAACTTCATGGTTTGCAAATATAGTTTATTCAATATTCTATACAAGGCAGAATTTAATATTTGACTCTTTTATAGAATATATGTTTGTACATGTAAACACTCAATTCTTTCAGAAGACATTAGGATGTCTGTATTGTTGAATGTGACAATGGCTTTTATAAACTCAACATTTTCAGAAACTTTTTAAAAAAGTGTTCCCTGCTGTTTCTATCTTTCTTAAGAAGTTGCCGGGCTTCGTGTAATAGAAAGTGTAACTTTAGTTATTCCTTTTGTGCCACTTCACAGAGATAAGGGCTGTACGGTGAAGAATGCAAACATGAAACATCTAACTGCAAATATTTACTTGAGTACATAATACGCCTCTCTGTCTGTCCAAGTGCCACATAGCGAGAGGTGGCAATTTGTAACCTACTTAGAAAATTTCAGAAGAAGGGGAACAACATTTGTTAAAAGCATTTAGTTTCAGCTACAAATGAAACCCCCAGACCCTGGTATATTTTTAAGGCCACAGAGTTGGGTTTCATTGTTACCTTACATCACCACAAAGAATATGTAAATACTGTCAACCTACCTGCAGGAGGAGATGGCTGAGTGCGCAGGTGTCTGCTGGATGGATTAACAAGGACCTTTTCCTGGGAGAGGTGAAAGCTATTGAAAGCGTTTCCTAAACCTGGGCTTGTAAAGGTTATGTTAACCTTCAGCCTTTGGAAACACTAACCATCATCATGTAAACGTCCTGCACCTGGGAAGTTCCAAACACACATTTATTTTCCTAGCCCTTTAGGAACAACTTTCTGTAACAAAAACTTGGATGTTATCAAAGCACTCACACATCTCTTTAAAAGCATTGGATCGTGAACAGTTCCAGCTAAGCAAATGCTCATTTTAGGGAAATGACCATATTTAAAAACAACCATGATGCTTATCTGAGGTGCTGAATTTGAAACATCTTCTTAAAGCTGTAAGTCAGTGATGCTTATAAAAAGTAGCCAACAACTCTCCTCACAGAGTTAAGTGTGCTTTTCATCTTGAAGCAGCTCTCTACATTATGTTCATTTTTTTAAAAAAAAATGACAGGAAAGGGAATTTAGGAAATGTTGACACATTCTCCATAATTGTAAAGGCACTTTAGAGCAGGCCCAAAAAATATGCTTGTCAATTTTAAAATCTGGCAAGTTTAATCCTCCTAATAATAAAGAGCACTTGTGTTGTTTATTTCTATCAAAAATGTTTTAGTCACTATCCTTCTTTTGTTAAAAACAATCTAAATATTAAAAAAAGCCTGGCTTTAAATATCTGGACAGCCATTTGTCCGAAATGGTAGAGGGTTTCCTGCCTGAGCAGGGGGTTGGACTAGATGACCTCCAAGGTACCTTCCAACTTTACTACTACTACTACTACTACTACTACTACTACTACTACTACTACTACTACTACTACTACTACTACTACTACTACTATTATATTATTATTATTATTATTATTATTATTATTATTATTATCATTATCATTATCATTATCATTATCATCATCATCATCATCATCATCATCATCATCATCATCATCATCATCATCATCATCATCATCATTATTATTATTATTATTATTATTATTATTATTATTATTATTATCTTGCTTCTACAGATAGTCCTTACTTAAGGGCTATAATTGGGACCAGCAACTTTATCACTAAGCGATTGTTAAGTGAAACATCATGTAGTTGTGATATCATTTTCTCTGCTCTCATAAAGTCAATCTTTAAGCAAGATATCATAGGACAGCCACT
>NW_015388196.1:149357-186742 GCF_001527695.2 Protobothrops mucrosquamatus | reverse complement strand
ATTATTATTATTATTATTATTATTATTATTATTATTATTATTATCTTGCTTCTACAGATAGTCCTTACTTAAGGGCTATAATTGGGACCAGCAACTTTATCACTAAGCGATTGTTAAGTGAAACATCATGTAGTTGTGATATCATTTTCTCTGCTCTCATAAAGTCAATCTTTAAGCAAGATATCATAGGACAGCCACTAGTGATTTTATTGCCATTGACTTCATTGACTTGGCCCATGTGAATCCAGCTGTGATGTACACAAATGGTGATCCATGATCATGGGATGCTCCAATGTTTGTGGTAAAGTTACTTTCTCGGCACTATTGTAACTTCAAATGGTCACTAATGAGGGCAGTCGCTAAGCAAGGACTATCTGTATTTCTTTATAATTTAACAAAAATGTCATACAGAAGTTTTATTTGTTTATCTGCATCCCACCTTTATTGTTTTTACAAACGACATGTACCACTAATTTTTCCCACAACAACAATCCTCTGAGGTGGGCTGAGAGTTGATTGATTCCTTTTATTTGTCAATGAGAGTAATGACGTATTAGATTTTTTTTTTAAATCTCATTTTGGATAATCGAGTCAAATGCTGTGAGATTCAAATGTACTACTTGATTTATTGAATTGCCCAGTCAAAAACTTAATTGGATCTTCAGGTATTTACAAATAAAAAAGAGAAGGTGGTATTCATGGTATTTTAAAGAAAAAGGGAAGAGAAATATACAGTAGATAAATCCATATTAAATTGAGGATTTTTGCCATCTTAATTGACAAAGAACCTTATTTTGTAAAGCTAGAGTGTGTATTTTATCAAACCTCAGATACTGAGCTATTTTATCTAGACTCTTGTTAACTATCTTATAAATTTAGTAAATTTATACAGTCACCCATCTCACAGAAAGTGACTCTGGGAGACGTAAAGCAAAATAACAAAACCATATCACAATATAAAAAAACATCAGACATAAATAAATAAATGAATGAATGAATGAATGAATGAATGCAAAACATAATGGAATAAAGCAAAAGAAAAGTATAGAGTAGAACCTCATGATCCAGGAATGGGCACATGAAGTTGTGCAAAGGCCATCTTGGTCATGATTTCTGCCTGTTCCTTAAGCAGGAATAGGTCCACCTGTCTGGTCCCACCATCATTTCTTTTCGAAAAAGGCTTCCTTTTCCCTCATGGAGAACCTTTTTTTAAATCTTTTGTTCCAAACTCTTAGGGTTGCATATCAAACAAAGTGATTCTTAAAATCAACATTTATTTTCGCCTCATTATACTATAAGTAGGCTTGCTGTCTTAATCTTAGTTCATGATCCTCTAATTCAAGTAATCTCTTGTTTTAAAGTATCACTCACTCTTTCATCTAGACCAAACAGCAGACTTCAAAGTGTTATTTCAAGTCTAGTAAACCAACCTTTTCTTTCTTTAGCATGTTGCAGATTTATATCTAATTCTTGGGGGGGGGGGTGTTCCTTGACATATAAATGTAGAAATATCCTTTTGCCATTGTTGAAATGGACTGTCAGTTATTAATATTGGTAAACTCTAAAATAAAAATAACATCTTTAGTAAAATATCCATCTTATTTACATAGATTCTGACCAATGAGGATAACTGCAAGTTATCCCATATTTACTATCATTTCATGCAGCTACAAAATTGTCTTGAAACAATTTAGAGACAACTCATCAGTGTAACCCCAAAATATTTAACCTTTTTCTCTATCTTGAACCCACTTTTTGATATGCCCAGAATAAAGAAGGTATCTTGTCTGTCCTATTGGTTTCTTTGTCTATATTATAGTAGAAGACATGTAATCCAGTAGTAGTAAACCATATATTTCATACACAAGGAATTTTTTGACACAATGTGCTTTTTTCGTATGGATTTTGTAGCCTTTAAATTGGCTACTAGGCCTTTCAATAGTGAAATCTATTTACCATAGATTTCATTATTCTAACTTGGTTTTATTGATTTAGTAGATTTATTGCACTTTAAGAGAGTAATTCCTCTTGCCAAATAAATATGTAGATAGTGTTGTAAGGGCTGTTCAGTTTAGAAGGATTGTGTCTGATCCAAAACAAGTTTTAAAATGAATTTAGGTCTTATGCACAGACTCTTGAGATAAATGGTATAAACATTTCTTCAGGGCATAGTTCTGCTTAAATGTAATCACTAACAAATTAAACTTCTTTTACCTGAGGGAATATATATATATTTCTGAAAATTAAAGCAAGGGTGTTTAGCATCTTATAGTTATAAATTATCATATAATATACAGGAGCTATATGGTATATTTGAAGAATATGTATATATTGAAATATATGGTATTTAAAGCCTGTATAAGTAGTAGTGTATCTGTCACATGTGACTAAAATTTCAGTAGCTTGCAACAGCTGTCCACTTTGGATTCTGCCTCTGTTCGTCTCAAAGATTCCTATGAAAAAGAGACTGCACAGTTTTCAAAATGTGTCTCCAGGAGGATGAAGTTTCAATTTGCTTGATGAGGTCAGCGCAAATAAGAACGGTGAGCTTTGAAAATCTTTGCTTGGAGTGGAAACCAGTTGGTGAAAAAAAAGAAAAGGCGTGGAGTGGGAGAGAAGCGAAGAAGAAGAAGAAAGAGCAAAAACAGATGGCAGAGAAAGAGAGAGGAAGGCAAGAACAAAAGAAAAAAGATGGATTAAATAGAGAGAAATGGCGGCAATGTTATTGTTTCAAGGTTCTCATGTTGCTCAAACTGATTCCCTTGAAAAAGTTCTCCTTGCTATTTCAGTGTGGAGAAGAATCATATATGTTGTCCTCTAGGGATCGGAATTGAAAATCCTTTGAAGATTTTTAAAAATTGTCTTCCAAATTCTTTCATCATGATCAATATTTAAGATGCTACAACTTGTAAGATGGAAATTGGATAATCATATTGCTTAAACAGCTGCAAAGCTTCTGGGTTATGTTCCCCCCCTTTTAACTAACACCTTAGTTAAAATCACTCCGTGGGCTAGGTAATCTTTAATTAAAACTTTGCCTTCTATTTTCAGGGTCTGTCAGTAATTCTATTACATGTTTTATTATTATTTTTTCCAGAAGTTTACTTTGGCTATTAAAAAAATCACTGTTGACCATAGAACAGGACACACTGCATTTCTGCTTTCTTAATTGTTCCATGCAAGGCTGTAAAGTAATAATAAACCAGTTTGCATTCAGACTTGATTGTATGTCTGTATGTTTGCACGAGCATGTATATACATCAATGCTAAAATACGTCAATATTTTAAGAAATCAGGAACATTTGAGTTCAGTTGTAAGTCATTATGAGGTTTTTCTTCTTTTGGTTATTGGTCTTGTCTTACCCTGTTTTTATACTGTGAATTGTTGGAAACTTTTATATCTCAAGTTTCCTTATTTTGACTTTGTAGAGCATCATAGTTTTAATAAGTTTAGAATGTCAACACAAAAGTTAGGCTCCTGAGGAAAGGAAGTGCCTGGGTGGGCATTTATTTGCTTTTAGCTCATTGATCCCTGATTAACACCTGAATTGGCTCAGTTAGAGCTTCTTGCTAATGTAATTAAATATTGCATCTTTCATCCTGAATTCCAGGACAGACATAACAACATATTAGAAATCAGACTGTTTGCCAAAAAATAATGATGCTACTTCCTCACACTTGGAAGCAGGAAACGGTACTGTAGCGCTATAATATAAAACATATTGTAAGCTGAACATAAACTGAAAAAGTCCCCCACCAAAAATACATTTAAAAAATGAATATCAGAGCCCCATGTAGTTTGCATAATTGTACAGCTTATTGTAATCCAAGCATATTGGCTCTCCACCCATCACTCTTGCTAAAACAAATAAAGCAGTTTTTCTTTGTGATAGGCAGTTCTGGCTGGAGACGTGCTGTGTCGTTCATCATGTGCCAATTTGTTCCTTAGCAAATTGAACCCACAATCTAGATTGGAAAGCTGATTTCCTTGCTCTGATAAGTTGGCTGTGCTTTTGCTATTTTGCTCGGCCATAGTTAAGGATGATGTGAACAAACCACAGCAAGACACAGCTCATGCATTCCCCCCCCCCTCTTTCTCATCAGTTTTCCTGGCAGTCCCCAGAGCAGTAGAAATGAGGAAAAATCACTATCAGAAAGCTCATAATAACAGTTTGTCAAATAATTGAATGTAATAATACCCTTTAGAAGTCAATAAATGCTGCACAGGCCTTACTTACTTACTCTTCTCTAGTCAAACACCGGTGGAAAATAACTCCCATATGCCAGAAGTACAAGATTTCTGGAGAAAAGGGGATTTTCTGCAGAGAAGGCTAGCCAAAGGGCATCATACCATTTGATTTAATAAATGTTTGCTGCACTTAATTTAATGATTTCCAGGTTCAATTGCTTCATGAATTATGAACAATGCTTATGAGAATCATGAATATTACTGGCTAAATGAAATATTTTTCTCTTTTTCTTGTATTCAGCACGGATGGCTATTGTTTTGCGATGGTGGAAGATGAAGATACTGGAGGACAGACTTTTACTACAGGCTGCATAGGTTTAGAAGGTTCTGACTTCCAATGCCGAGTAAGAAGATGTTGCAAACTCAACTTGAACTTTCAGAATCAGCCTGAATATTGTCAGGAATTAAAATATTTAATGTTCTACATTACTTTTGCGAGGTCAAAGAAACAAATTGAGAATATTATTGCCATTAATATGAACAGCAGAAATATTCTGTTGTGTTGGCCAACAATGCTAAGAAAAATCCTGCTCAGAATTGTAAAAGTAGTAACTGTTAAGAAAGCAGAGTACAATAAATCCTTGACTTACAACCAAAATTTCCATTGCTAAGCAAGACAGTTGTTAAGTGAATTTTGCCCCATTTTACAAACTTTCCTGCCATAACTATTAAGTAAATCACTGCAGTTTTTAAGTTAGTAACATGGTTGTTAAGTAAATCTGGCTTCCCCATTGACTTTGCTTGTCAGAACATTGCAAAAGGTGATGAAGACACTGCAACTGTCATGCATACATGCCAGTTGCCAAGCATCTGAATTTTGATCATGTGACCACAGGATTTGCAAATGTGAAAAATGGTCATAAGTCACTTTTTTCAGTGCCATTTTAACTTCAATCACTAAGCAAATGGTCATTAACCGATGTGCACAATTGGAACTGAAATTTCTATCCTATGTTGTTGCTGTTGTAATTCGAGTCTGACCCAATTTTACAACAATTTTTGACAATTGTTAAACAAATCCAACTTCTCCAATGGGTGTTTTTTGCTGGAAATTAGCAAAAAAAAAAAAAAAAGGTAGCAAATCACAAGCAGGTAACTGCAGTACATTGCATCTAGTCGTAAATGCAACTAAATTAGGGCCCTTGGTGTTAATGCAAACTCAAATCCTAATTTGTTTTTTACATTTTCTCATAAGTTTTGGAATTAAACTGCACATTTAAAAAAGATCCAAAAGAATTTGATAATGATAAGCAACCTGAATTATAGATTACATCTGTGTTGAAATAGTTGCACTCTTAATTTTTTTAAGACGGGCACCTTGAACTGTTTGCATGCACACACAGTTTCTTTAAGTGTCTCCTTATAGTTTAAAATTGTGATGAACTGTTTTACTGAAAACTTATAATTATTATAGGACACTCCATTGTCTCAACCAAGAAGATTAATTGCATGCTGCACAGATCAGGATTTCTGTAATAAAGATCTTCACCCTACTCTGCCACCATTAGAACATCCAGGTAAAAAGAATACCAATCCTCATTTCTAATACATATCTATTTTTGAAAAAACTATGTAAGTTTGTCAATGACAGTGATGATACTACAATGTAAACATTTTGTATGTTGCTCTTTTTTACTCACCTTAAGAAGATTTCCTAAATAGTTTGCTCCTCTGAAATCAGGAAAACCTATCTAATAATATAGTCTTAAAATGCAGGAGTGAATTACTTTGATGCTTGTTTCTATTTAACTAGATAACTGGTTTATATGTCCCAATATCTATAATTCATACTGTTTTCAGTACAAATGACTTCATTTTAAGAAGATGTTTTCCTTGAAGAGTATATGAAATATCATTTTGTGTAGTATATCTCCTTTGTGAACACATTCGTCTTTAGATTCTCTTTCTTTAATCACTCAATCCCACTTAATTGAAGATCATGTAGTAATTAAGTTGGTGTTCAGTTCAGTCAATTTATTATAGTCTTAGATCAGTACAAGAAATGTGTCCAAGAGTAACTATGAGAATTTATAAATCTGTTTTAAGAAATCAGTAAATAACATTTGAGATAAAGCTAAAATACATCTATAAAATAACCTCACTAGAACCTGTGAGTAAAGTCTGAGAGCAACAATGAGACACAGTCTGAGAGCAACAGTGAGACACAGTCTTTGTCTAAGTTATAAGTATAGTGGTATGACATAACATTGCATAAAATGTGATACGTGTAGTCCTTGACTATGACCGCATTTGAGCTCAAATTTCTGTTGCTAAGCGAGAAAGTTGTTAGGTTTTGCCCCATTTTACAATCTTTCTTCCCACGGTTGTTAAGTGAATCACTGTAGTTATTAAGTTAGTAACATGGTTATAAAGTGAATCTGGCTTCCACATTGACTTTGCTTGTCAGAAGGTCGCAAAAGCTGATCACATGACCCCGGGACACTGCACCTGTCATAAATCTGAGCTAGTTGCCAACTGTCCAAATTTTGATCACGTGACCATGGGGATGCTGCAATGTTCATAAGTGTGAAAAACGGTTACTAGTCACTTTTTTTGGGTGTCGTAACTTTGAATGGTCACTAAAAAGGTTGTAAGTCGAGGACCACCTGTAATGTACAGAAGTGATAATAGCCAAAATTTATGTGGAGTGAAGATATCTAAAATTACAGAACAGTTATTAATAGTTGAAATTACATTGTGTGTGTGTGTGTGTGTGTGTGTGTGTGTATAGCAGAAGTGTGACCTTGCATGCTACTGTGCAAAACCTAGCCACGTGCACTGAAATAAAAGGCAATTAATTTGTGAGCAGCATCTGAGCAAAGGCTGAGTCAGAGCAATCAGTATATCTGCTGATCAGAAGGAGGATAAATCTGGTTCAAATGTCTTTATAAAAAGAGCAACGAAGAACATATTCTGTGGTTTCTACCTAGCCACAATCACAGGGGCAGACAATTGATGTCACAGAACTCTTTGATAATTTTTTTTTTCAAGAAACCTACAGTGTGCTGAGTAGTAAGAAGGACAGCTGGAAATCTTACTAAACTTCTGAACAGTTTTGATTTATCAAATGTCAGCTGTCCAAAACCCTCTAATTCATTATTCTGAAAATCAAGAATTTAAATCTCCAGCTCAATATTTTTCTTTCATCAGGAAACAGCCTGTCCAAAATTGGTTTCCAAACACAACTGTTTTTCACTTGTCATGTGAAAAGTAGTTGCTTCTGATTCAGAAAGCTTATGACCCATGGTCATATCTCAAGGGAAAGTAGGGTCTAGAGAAATCCTCTAGTAGCAGTAGTTCCTTAAACTACAAATTAAGTAGTAGTAGTTCCTTAAACTACAAAATTAACTCAGATATAGAGGTGATGGTAAAAAAAGTAAAGAAGATACTGTACTCTCAAGTGCTTTTCCAGGTACTAGCAATGGAACCGATCATTCTCTAAATATGAAAGAAATGTGTATGCATGGATATGTCAGAATGAAGAGTGAAAACTAACTGAACACAAAGGCAAAAAAGTCTTAATTTACTGGAAACAAGATAAAAACAGAACATTCACCCTCACTCAAATGTTTCTCATTTTAAACAGCTTTGCTATGCAGTAAAATGAAATGTCCTTGTAAGAACAAGAAGACCATATACTGGTTAGGCAAGATGCTTATTAGTCAAGCAGGAAAAACTGTTAATAATATTGGAAAGAATAAAAATATTGGAAGTGAAAAAAAAGCAGGTTTCAGGCAGAACAGATAAAAAAATCTCATTACTGATTTTATGCTCTTGCAAACAGAAATGGTGGTGCCACTATGTCTGGCTCTCAGGCTGGCGATGAAATAAGCGGGACACTGATGATAGGACAAGAAATTGAGTTTGATTGGCTTTCATTGCACATTTCTCAGAGCTTAGATTGCAACTGTAGTAAATCTGAACACTTCCAGTTTGTGAATGAAGAAACTTAGTTGGAAAATATTAGCTATTTCTGAATGTAGAGAAGTCTCTTCAGATACATACATTTTTACAGGAGATTGCATAGAACCTATCTAAGAAATAGTCAAACTAACTTCAAGGAGGGGCATAGCAAACTGAAGACATTTCTTTGAAAGCAGAGCTGACAACTTTAGCAAAGAACAAAAAACCTAGTGAATAAACCGGTTCTTCAGAACCTCTCCAGATAAGAAAAGACATAAGATGACCCACATATGCTCCACATGGCTGCTTCTCTCTAAGACAGGGGTCCCCAATACCTGGGCTGTGGCCCACTACCAGGCCCTGGCCTATTCAGAACTGGGCTGTGCGAGCGATGGACCAGTGGGCACTCATGTGCAGCTCAACTAGTGCAAGCAGCAGGCCAATGCGCACATTTGTGTAGCTTGATTTGTGTGAGCGGCAGGCTGGCATGCATTCATGCACACGTTCACATGCAGCTCAATTTGCACAAGCTGAGCTGCACATGCATGCCAGCCTGCCACTCACGTGGCCTGGTTCCCCTCTTCCTTCCAGCCCGGCTGCCAAGCTACAAAGGTTGGGGACCGCTGCTCTGGGAAACTGCAGGATAGTGGACTTTCATGGGTTTGAGTGCCAGGAGATACAGGAATTACAGGACGTTTTTGACTTACAAACATGATTTACAGTTGGGACCAGAATTTTCATTGTTAAGCGAAGCGGTTGTTAAGTGAGTTGTGCCCAATTTGATGCCTTTTTTTTTGTTACGGATACTGAAGTATTTTTTTTTCATATCCTTTATAAAAGAAATTACAAAATCATCAGCCTTGTTTTGGCTCTCCCCTAGTAGTAGATGCTATAAAATTAAAACATTAAACCTGATGCAAACCGAAGATAGATTCTGTGTCTGTCTCTCCCATCAGAGGCAAACCAGAAAGGAAATGTTGCTCAGGGGCTACAATAGAAGATGAAATCAGAGCTTGAAAGTAAACGTGCTTAATAGAAAGCTAAGAGTCCCATAGGCACATGCTTGTTGCATCACGCTGGTAGATCCGAAATACAATAGCCGTATTCCAGGACTAATCAATAAGAATAGAGGACTTGCAGCTTATGGTGTTATTTCTCTTCATCTTGTCTTGCTATATAGAACACCAAAAGATCTCCCCTTACTCTAAAACAACCAGATGCATGCTGGATCAGTTTTCAGTTCACAGATAAAGAAATGTATACTTGAAATGGAGACCATAACCTCCTAAAGTCTTATTCATATTTGTGATGGTGGCTATTAGAGATATATGAATCACAGTAAATCTTTTTGCTGTTACTATATTAACTGGAGAGTATTTCAGTATGAAAGATTTCAGTATTTCATTTCTTTATGGAGTATTTTTTTAGTTGAATTTATTCTTTCCTCCTAACTTTCCCATATCCCAACATTCCCTAATAAAAATGAAATTTCCTTGAATTTGCATAGTTGCTAATAAAAATTACACTGGAAACATTTATAAATGTCAGGATTTGTCGTGTGGATGTTTTGAGGCTGGCTTATATGTTTTTCTGGTGTAAATTTAACTTTCATAAAAAAAAACTGCTTCTAATTTTTAAGCTAAGTTTTGACCAGCCCTTTATGAGTGCTAACTATCTCTTGAGTGATGAAGTCTATTTGCAGACCCTGCTAATATTCAGCCCTGGAAATCCCACTGCTGAAACGTTTGATTTTTCTCCTGGTGCTGGGTGCATTTCTCTGTTAAATTTCTCTGCTACTAAATCCATGTAGCGTCAAGGTTTCTTATAGAAAAATGTTAATGGTGGTTGAAAGTTGAACAGAATATGATCGAATTTGTGAACTTTAACTTCCACCCTCATTTTTTTCTAGAGATAAATTGCCTGTCACAATACATATAGTTGACAATTGCACAATACTGTGATGATAACAATACTCCAAATATGTGGAAGTGATGGTAAAGTATTTTACCATGGATATTTTACTATCATTTCCATGGATCTGCAATTGCTACCATCACAATACTCAAACTATCAAAAAGCAGTATAGGGGTAATTACCAAGGAAATCTGAATTTAAAGGTGATTCAGCCTATTATAAAATGTGGTTGAATCCAAAAAGTTCAGGAGAGGCATATTCTTCGAACCAATGTGATTTTGTTCCAGCTCCTGTTCTGGATAGCAATGGTTAATGTGAGGAACTTATAAGTTGCATGTGGGTACTGCAATTTTTAATATCGTCACTGTCTTAATTTTATCATTCCCTCCTGCTTGCTACTTAAAAATATGTGTGAACTGATAAGTAACATTATCTCTGATTAATAATGGCTTTTGTTTTCTTATTTAAGCTTTTTCAAAGGGAAATGTCCACCAGAAGGCTCTGCTAATTTCAGTGATTGTCTGTAGCATACTCTTAGTGTGCATCATCATATTCTGTTACTTCAGGTATGTCTGGAAAAAAATATCATGCTTTCTTCCTTGACTATTTCTTTATACAGCTCATGCACAATTTGACATGAATGATCATTTTAATGTGTTCTAATTTCTTGGATTTGTATGGAGATTGATAGAACAATGTGGTTTTAATAATACTTTTGACATGGCTTTGTCAGTCAGAATGAAAACATACAAAAACTGAGCTTGTATGTATGAGCTAAATGGAAAGTGGGGTTGTTAGTAAAGTAAAACAAAGATGGTTAGCTTGGTATGTTAGAAATAGCAATCAGTGCTGGTTTAAATTATTAAGCACTGAGATTTTTAGGATTTGGGGTGAGTTAATAATTCCAAAAGTATTTGATATTCAGGAGTATATTGAAATGTCTTAAATGTTTAGATTTCTCAGTTAAACATGACTAAACATCAAATTGTACATTTTTTTCATTTAACAATGAATTTAGAAGTTTTATTACTTCTTCAGGTTGTGCCAGAGTTGAAATAAACATTGCAGAACTGTTTTGTGAATTAGAGTCATAGAAATAATGCTCTAGTATACAGTATGTTATTCTCAATGACAGCTTCCATAAAATAATTATGTTTATTTGCTGACATGCCTAAGATGCATATATCCCATTATATGGTAGATAGTGGTTTAAGACTTACAAGTGCTTGTATGACACATGTTGGGACATCCTGGTTGAACTTTGCTTCTTTTCTTGGGTATATGCCACTGTCCCTCATGGTCTTGGGAAGCTTATTTTGGATTTAAGAAGGTGTTGACAGTTGTGCCATATTTGCCCATAGGTATTGCAAATCATCCTTTTCCTATTGAATCTGGATCACTGCACAATCCTAAAGCTTAAGTCTTTGTCATTTCTGTTTTTATCTTTCTGAGTAACATAGTGTCTTAGAAAAAGAACACTTCCTTCCTTCCTTCCTTCCTTCCTTCCTTCCTTCCTTCCTTCCTTCCTTCCTTCCTTCCTTCCTTCCTTCCTTCCTTCCTTCCTTCCCTTCCTTCCTTCCTTCATTCATTCATTCATTCATTCATTCATTCATTCATTCATTCATTCATTCCTGTTGCAAGTAGATACATTAGTTATAGGACCAGGAGCACTGTTGATGCAAACATATAAGGGTGATACCCTCCTGTGATCTACCTATCCAAGAAGTTAATTCTTGGAGAATAACAATGAAGTAAATAATCCTGAAAAGGATGGTTATGCTCCAAAATTGGCCACTGAAATCCTTCATGCATATTTATGGAGGAGAGAATTCACAGTGATAACAGATCCCAATCTCTCACCTGGATAGACTAGATGGTACCTAGCATTGTAATCTTACAGTAAATCACAGAGCAAGTACATCTATCCATCTACACAGAGAGAACGAGAGAGACAAAACCCTTTTGAAGTTGTGTACTATTAGTTTGTATGTGTATAATTAGCATCATTCCCAACAGATTTAAGAAGGTGTTGGCAGGTGTGCCATATTTTCCCATAGGTTTTCCAAATCACCCTTTTCCTACCCTATCTTGGATAGGCTAGTGACAAATAAAGTAGCATAAGCCCCATTGGATATTATCAAGAAGGTTATGTTTCCTGACCAGATTTTCTCAATCTGGGGATCTTCAGGACATGTGGACTTCAATTCCCCAGCTAACACAACCACTGCTGGTATTTGGTGAGCTAAATTGTTCACATCTGAAAGTACACAAATTAGGCAAAGCTGCTGGCCTGCAAAATGAAATGGCAGATTTATTTTTTTACTAGTTTTACTAGCAGTGTTACATTCCTCCGGACAACTCTACCACCAACATAGCATAAAATAAAGCACTTTCATTCATGGGAAAAATAACTGATCAAACTTTCTTTGGAATACACTGTTTTCTTCCATCGATTTAATTAGGTTGGATTCCCATTTGGCTCTTCTATTCATAAAAGTATTTCTTGCAGCTCCATTGTGTAATTTGATTAGATTGCATTGTATACCTTGGCACTTTGAATGGATTTTTCTTTTTTTATCCCTGTCACTTTTTTCTTTTTCTACCAAGTCTCTGAGATATTTTATGTAACATATAAACTTGCTTTTACTTTAATCCCTTTATGTACTTTTGTACATTTCTTACATTTACAGGTCACGATCACTCATGAAGTGATCGGTTGTTGTGAAAAATGTACTAGAAAATAGTGTTGGCCACGAGCCCTATACATAATTTAATTGTGAATGAGAGGATAGACTGGTACATATTACTGAAATACGCCAAAGGTGAAGAGTTCCCTCTCATGGAGGCCTGTTCAGTCAATCTCTGTTCATCAGTCTTGATCCCAGAATAGAGGAAATAGTGTGGGAATTGTATACTGGGACAGCTGACTAGACATGAGGGCTTGCTTATTATGTTCAGAACAAACTCAGAGAGCTTGTGTCAGACCTTACCCAGCCGGGCCCTCAGAAAAGTAAAATTCTTAATCCATTGACTTGAATCAAAAGAACTTTTACTGAGAGAAACTGGGTGCAGTAAAGTCAGGCGGAATCCGAAGGCCCCGCGCAAAGCATAAAGCAATTATTTTGGTTTCCCAATCCCAACCCGCCCTGACCAGTTCACTGGCAGCCAATGTGATGCCAAGAAGATGTTTTGAGAATACTGAGGTGCTAGGCAGATAATAGTTCACGCTCGGGGCACGACGGCCTTGGAATCTGGCAAAAAACAGGCTGGGAAGGAGTCCGTCCCATCTTTGAAGACGGTCCCCCTGCCTAATTCCCAAGCGAAGAGCAAAAGCAAGAAAAGTCCCAAGCACGCCATCCTCCCTCCCCCTAGCACAACGGCAGGACAGCAGAATACGAAGGGTGGACCTGACATCTTGTATTTTACCATTCTCCCAGCTGCATGGCAGCATAGGGCTTTTCAATTTCATTGCAAGGATGGTTGTGATTTCACCCAGGCTGCTAGTACTGAGTGATTTTAGCCTCTTTTTCCTCATAAAGGAGGCAGCTCAGGACTTAATGTTTGTCATGACAGCCATGTGCTTGTCCCTGTTTATCACAAAGGTAATACATTTTTGCTCATTGTTAAATGTAATTAGATATAATGTAAGTACATGATGATAATAATGAGAAGGGTACAAATTTACAGGGAAACACAATGTCATGAAGGCCTTAAAATGCTGAATTATTCATAGCATTTAACAATGGAAAAATGGTAGTAAACAATGGTAGAAACATAGTCTTTTGCTTGCTTTCATGACCAGCCACTATTAGTAGCATCACCTGTAGTTATTCTTATATATATACCCACAGGTATAAAAGGCTAGAAAGGAGACGGCGACCTCCTCATTACAGCATTGGACTTGAACAAGATGAGACTTATATTCCACCAGGAGAATCCTTGAAAGACCTCATTGAGCAGTCACAGAGCTCAGGAAGTGGTTCAGGGCTCCCTCTATTGGTAAGAAAAGAGTACTGAGCTCATAATTATAATGGTCAATCTGTATAAGAACCTTCATCATTTGCCCAATTTGTTTGCATTGTATCTCAACTAAAGAAAATAACAGAATTAGTCTTTCATGAAAAATACAGGACATAATCTGGAGGCTACAGGCGGAGAGCTAAGAAGATCCCAATTATATAGGTTCTCAGTTCTTGCATTTGTTTTATTATTTTGATCATATTTTGTCCATTTTTAAAACTACAGAGACTTTATTTCATTTTATTTTTGTATTTTTAAACTTCATTTTCATTTCAAAACAAGTTGAAAGAATTTGAATCTTATAAGTGAGCTTTGTCCTCATTTTCCAGCTGAATATTCACAACTGAATGAATATTCAGGGTGAACTTGATGTAAAAATACTAGATAGGCATCTTTATGCAGACAATTTTAGACTAGGAGTTCTGGGAGTTGAAGTCCAGACATCTTAAAGTTGCTAAAGTTGAGAAACATTTGGTTAAGGAATTGACTAAGACCAGGGAAATCCAATCGCATATCTCTACTTAATCATAGAAGCTCACTAGATATCTGAGCATCATTTGTAAATGAACACAACTGAAAAGTATATTTTGTCCTGATTTTGACCTGTATCTTTCAGCCACAATGAGAAAAGAATGCTGGACTAGATAAGTTAGACCTGCAAGATTGATCAAAGACCAAATACTATTAGCTCAAGAGAAAATATCAATTCTTGCAAACGGTTCCAAACTTTGAGAAATTACAAAAAATGTGTCTAGTAGGAAGTAGGTATAATTCAAAACATTGTATGTTTCTAACAGGTACAGAGGACTATAGCAAAACAGATTCAGATGGTGAAGCAGATTGGCAAAGGTCGCTATGGGGAGGTTTGGATGGGAAAGTGGCGAGGAGAAAAAGTGGCTGTCAAAGTTTTCTTCACCACCGAAGAAGCCAGCTGGTTTCGAGAGACAGAAATCTATCAGACTGTTCTGATGAGGCATGAAAATATTTTGGGTGAGTGGCACAACGAAACGTAATCTCTGCATTGTGATCTTGTCTCCCCTGAGGTGAAGTTGGCCTCATCCCTTCTGATCTTTTGAAGGTCTCTATTGTTAACATGTCTTCATCTGCTTTTTACTTTAGCAAAGTTTTTTTTATAGTTTTGATATTTTAATTGTTAATAATTATAAAGATTTTTAGTAATTTAATAATAGAGCTAGGTTCTTCAAACAAGTACATTGTTGGTGTTATCCATCCTGTTGCTACTTTATTATGATAAAGTAGCTGCTACTGCTTTGAAGCTGGTCTTCCACTAGTTTGACTAAATCTCAGCTCTTTCTATGGTGGTTTGCTGAAAAGTCCATTAACTATCCTAGGTTTATGGACTAGAGCAGTGGTGGCGAACCTATGGGCACTAGTGCAGTTGTCCCAGCCCCGCCTCCCCCCACAGCCCCCTCCTCACCAGCAGCCCCCCGGAGGAGAGTTGCCCCAGGCATGGCCCTCGTGGAGCAGCGCAGCCAAGGACATGGTAACTGGGCAGCAGGGACAAGACTCCGCCCTCGCACCCCATCACACCCAGATGATGCTGCGGGGCGCGGGTGGAGGGCGTGGCTGTCATGGTACTGCAGGACTGCCTGGGTGATCTGCTGTTGTGGGCCATGGAGGTAGTTGGCCCTGTGGGTGGGCGGGGCGGATTGGGCAGGGGCGGACCAGACGGAGGCACGGGGCAGTTTTTGGGCACTTGGTGTTTAAAAGGTTCGCTATCACTGGCCTAAAGCATCACTTCCAGTGGGAAACTGAATCACTACATCTACATTGAAAGTTTTTTATGGAATATTTTAAATATGTTTCAATTATTTGTTACTACTCTCCTGAGGTGAACATGTTGGTTGTTATCTCTTCAAAAAGAGGTAAAAATTGCAACTTTTTTGCAACTGAGAGTTAGAACTGTGTTGTTTATTTTCTTTGCTTTAACATAACCCCATAACCATGCCAGCTTATTATTTTAGAAAAAGCCACATGACAAACTGCTGCAGTACTGCAGCAGATAAAGTACACACTAGGTGTTCTTATGTGGGTTTTGAAGATTAGGCGCTAGACCAGGTACTTTAATTTGTTTTACAAAAACAGATAGACTGGTCACTGCTGGGAACCATATGCATGAAATAATTGGCATTTATTCCACGCAAGTAATTTTCATATTGCAGGTTAATTTTTCCAATCCACTTTAAAATCACAAATGAGATAACAGGAAAAGTACCAGTGAATTCAAAATCATATCTTATGTTGTCAGTTTTAGCCACAACACTATATACTGTACTCAGCTGAGAGACAACAAAGGGAAATAATAAATTTATCAAATCATTTTTAAAAATTAGATTTTCTTCTTTTAATCTATATTTATCTGTTTGGGGCCAAATTTTAGATTTGTATAATAAACCTAAAAACCCCAGGGTGTACATTTTGTACATGTAAGATTTTGTACTTAGAAAGAAATGTACAGCATAAAACAATCTGGAGAAAGCAGGATGACTTTGGTGAAAATGTTATATTCCACATCTTAGCCTTCAAATGCTCTAATTCAGCAAGATGGCAGTTCAAACCGTTCTCATCTGTGACGGTAAACCAATCTTACTTTTGCTGAAGAGACCAGAAATGGATTCCAGGTCTTAGTACCTTGGGAACTGTGGAAAATGCAAATACATTCGTCTAACTCAGTGTTTCTCAACCTTGACAATTTTAAGGCATGTGGACTTCAACTCCCAGAATTCCACAGCCAGCATTGCTGGTTGTGGAATTCTGGGAGTTGAAGTCCACATGCCTTAAAATTGTCAAGGTTGAGAAACACTGCACTCCTAATTTAATTCCAGCATCAGGACATTTTTATTTAAATTGAACTTTGAAGAAGTTGAAGAAAAAAACCCATACCAGAAGCACCAATACCACTAGTAAACATGCTGACAAACGTTATCTTCCCTTAAGGCAGGGGTCTTCAAACTTGGTCCTTTTATGACTTGTGGACTTCAACTCCCAGAATTCCTCAGCCAGCATGCCTGGCTGAGGAATTCTGGGAATTGAAGTCCACAAGTCTGCCTTAAAGTTAAAGACCTGGGACCAAAAGATAAGACTCTAGTTTTGAATTAAAATACACAGAGAAGAAAAATGAGAGCTTGTTTCGATCACCTACATCTTCTGTCACAGTCATTTCATTTCAAGGAAGACAAAAGAAAAACACTACATAATATAAAGAGTAAGAGACAGGCAGTCTATGGAGTGTATGGGGACTGAAATGGACAGAATGACAGAAGGAGATATAATGCACTTTGTTAAAACCTTGGAAAGGATAGAAATAGTGCCACAAATGGAGCAATGGGAAGAATGACAGCACTCACAAATAATTAGTTTTCAACTTGGAAAGAACTGTCTCTTTCTCCCTGACAGTCCAAATTGGGAGGAAGGGGTAAAAGAGAGTAAACAAAAAAAAGAAAGCAAAAAGGGGGACAGAAAAATAATTATTCACTTTTGTTTCCAACCTGATTATAGCTCGAGGTAGGTTGAGCATTGCTTTTAAGCAGAAAGATAAAACAGAAAGAAAAATAATATATTTAGTGGTGCAATGGTTAGAATACAGTACTGCAGGGTACTTCTGCTGACTGCTGGCTACCAGCAGTTTGGCAGTTTGAATCTCACCGGCTCAAGGTTGACTCAGCCTTCCATCTTTCCAAAGTCAGTAAAATGAGGACCCAGATTGTTGGGGCCAATATATTGACTCTGTAAACTGCTTAGAAAGGGCTGAAAAGCACTATTTCTATGGCTATTATCTTTCTTTCAGATTTTACCATTTTCCTTTCAGGGAAAAATAAGTATTTAAGATATTTTTTTTATCATTGCAGCCAGAATATAAGCTTGCAACTGAACCTGTTTATAGCTGGGCTTCTATTTCCATTTTTTTCATATAATCTAGCATTCTTGTGAGATTTCAAAGATTTATAGTACGGGACTATGTTCTGCGTTTGTCATAAAAAGTTGGAATCCTTGAATAGAAAGCAAAGAAGATACTGATAGTTCCAGATCTTCCTCTACAGAAAAAGCTTTCATTAGTTCAGAAGCAAATGCTATTTAGTAAAGATCAAATGGCAATTAAATAAAAGCATTAGTTTTCCTGATGTGACTGAGCTGAGTTAAAATTATTGTAAATTATATGAATAAGAATCCTGGAATAAAAACTATTTTTAAAATAGACTATTTAATGGCTAAAAGACTATGGAGTATGTGATATTGTGATATTAAGATGAGATTAATATTTTTTCAGATATATTGGACACCAAAGACAATGTTTACAATGTGTTGGCTGCAAATCTTACTCTAATACAAACCTGTCCTACAATTTCTTAATAACCTTAAGTATTGATAATAACGGTGTTATTATACAGTTTAATATATTAATGTACTTTTGGATTAAATACAAAGAATTCAGAATCTATCACATTCTAATGAACTGTACTGAGCATAGGGTGCTACATTGCAATGCTAAGGATTTATTGTAATTATTAAATGTTATGCCATTTAAATGTTTATGTGCTAGGGGATCTGGGTTTTCTGTTTCTTAAAATTACTAATGATATTAGAAAAGTCTTAAGGGGGCACAATGATTCAGCAGTTAAAGATGTTGAGTTTGTCAGCTGGAAAGCTGGGTTTGAGATCTGAGTGCTATGTGATGGGGTGAGCTTCCATTACTTGCCCCAGCTCCCGCCCACCTAGCAATTTGAAAACATACAAAAGCAAGTAGATAAATAGGTACCACTTCAATGGGAAGGTAACGGTGTTCCGTGCTCCTTTGGCATATTAACGTGCTGGTGCCACATGATCACGGAAGTGTCTTCAGACAATGATGGCTCCCTCAGCTAAGAAACGGAGATGAGCACTGCTCCCTAGAGTTAGATATGATTGGATAGGGGCAACCTTTACCTTTATCTTTTAGAAAAGTCTTGTTTTAATTTTCTCTTACAGGATTCATTGCTGCAGATATTAAAGGAACCGGATCTTGGACACAGCTTTATCTTATCACCGATTATCATGAAAACGGATCTCTGTATGATTACCTAAAATCTACTACCTTGGATACAAAAGCAATGCTGAAATTGGCATATTCCTCTATCAGTGGACTGTGCCACTTGCATACTGAGATCTTCAGCACCCAAGGCAAACCAGCAATTGCTCATCGGGACCTCAAAAGTAAAAACATTCTGGTGAAGAAAAATGGAACTTGCTGTGTAGCAGATCTTGGTCTGGCGGTTAAATTCATTAGGTGGGTAAAATACTGCATGCCTTAATGAAGCTAAGTCTGTTAAACATTTTTTTAAAGAGAAAAAAAGGGAGAAAGTTATATAGATCTTTGAAATGCTGTCCATCCTCTCTAGCAACCAGTCTTTTGTGGTAGGAGTGAACAATTTTGAGAAGTACCATTTCAGAAGGCCACTTGAAGCTCTCCTATGATGATACTACTCACTAGAAGGAGTAGAGTGGCAGGGTGTGTGAATTTTGTGGCGTCACAAGAATAAACCAGTTTCAACTAATATATTTTCAAATGAAGACTGTCTCTTCAGTAGTTTGAATTATACTGCCACAGCACAGGTGCATGTGAGATAAGGCCACACTTTGAATACTGCATCCAGTTTTGGTCACCACGTTACAAAAACGATGTCAAGACTTTGGAAAAAGTGGAAAGAAGAGCAACTAAGATGATTAAAGGCCTGGAGACTAAAACATATGAAGAACAGTTGCAGGAATTGGGTATGTCTAATCTAGTGAAAAGAAGGACTAGGGGTGACATGATAGCAGTATTGCAGTATTTGAGGGGCTGCCACAAAGACAAGGGGAATCAACTTATTTTCCGAAGCACCAGAAGGCAGGACGAGAAACAATGGAAGGAAACTAATCAAGGAGAAAAGCAACCTGGAATTAAAGAGAAACTTCCTAATAGTGGGAATAATAACCAGTGGAACAGCTTGCCTTCAAAAGTTGTAGGTGCTTCATCATTGGAAGTTTTTAAGAAGAACCATTTGTCTGAAATGGTATAGAGTCTCCAGGGTCCCTTCCATCTCAATTCTGATTCTGATGGTGATGCAGACACATTAATATAGATGGTTCCGTTACTAAACATTTTTATTAGCTATGTATCTTATATCCACAGTATATCTTCTTTAAGATTATGAAGAGTAATTATTTAGTTTTTTGTTACCCTCCATGAAAGCCTTAGCATCTGAGGCACCTTAAGGTACTTGTAAGAGAAATAAAATTATAAACCCCAGCATCAGAATTCCAATTTGTTGCCCACAAACTCTCAGAAAAATCTCCAGCATCCTCTGCTGAATTCTGAATTTTGCAATTGAACGCTTAATGTAATGTGAATGGGTATTTCTCTTTTAATAGCAGTTTTGGTTTTTGAAGAGAAACTGCATACTTAACTTTTGTGTCTTTAAACACTCCCCCCCCCATTTTACAGTGATACAAATGAAGTGGATATCCCACCAAACACCAGAGTGGGAACCAAACGTTACATGCCCCCAGAAGTGCTGGATGAAAGCTTGAATCGAAATCACTTTCAGTCATATATTATGGCTGATATGTACAGCTTTGGACTCATCCTTTGGGAAATAGCAAGGAGATGTGTTTCCGGAGGTAAATATTTTAGGCATGGCTGCATGCCTTTAACAGTACATTATCAGCTTTCAGTATCTACAGTACAAAGTTCATGTTGGAATGTATTACACGTAGTCCTCGACTTAATGATCACCTCTAGGTAAAGGCAAGGCAGTTGTTAAACAAGTCACCCCTGACTTTTACGACCCTATTTGCCATAATTGTTAAGTGAATTACTGCAGTGGATAAGTTAACTATGTGGTCGTTAAGCAAGTCTGACTTCTTCTATCGGCTTACTTGCTGGAAAGCTGGCTGGGAAGATCACAGATGACATTCACATGATCCCAGGATGCTGTAGCCATCATGAATATATGCCAGCTGCCAAAAGCCCAATCATCTGATTGCAGGGACTATAACAGTGGTGGCGAACCTATGGCACGCGTGCCAGAGGCGACACTGAGAGCCCCCTCTCTGGGCACGCGCGCCGTTGCCCCAGCCCCCTCCTCACCAACAGCCCCTCCGGAGGAGAGTTGCCCGAGGGGGCGTCCCGCATGGAGCAGCACAGCCAAGGACATGGCAATCGGGCAGTAGGGACAAGACTCTGCCCTTGCGTCCCATCGCGTGTGGATGATGCTGTGGGGTGTGGGTGGAAGGTGTGGCCACCATGGCTTGCAGGGGCGCCTGGGCAGTCTGCAGCAGGCTGTGGAGGCAGTAAGTGGCAGTAAGGGGCAGGGTGGGGAAGTTTTTGTGCACTTGGTCTCTAAAAGGTTTGCCATCACTGGACTATAAGTACAAGGACCAGTTGTAAGTCATTTTTTTCACTTCCCTTGTAACCTCGAACGGTTACCAAACAAATGGGTTTGTAAGCCAAGGACTACCTGTAATTAGATTTTTAAGGTGCCATAAAATTTATTTTTGCTGCAGCCGGTTAATACAAACTATTCTCCAGAAAACATTTGGGGTTTTTTTTTAACAAGAAAGAAAAAGAATTATAATAGCGTTGTAAAAATAATTGGTGGCACTAAACTAAGTCCCTTTCTACTCTTGGGACTTATTATTCCTTTTCTGGAAGGTCTTACTTAGCCCATAAAGATTTATTCTCTATTTTAATAGACTCTTTTAAAGATGCCATATTTCATAATTGTAGTGGGAATTTGGAGTTCATTTATGGGAACTCTTGTGGTTATAAAAATTACTGCTAAAGCAAGAGAACAGCTGTTGTTTGAGCAAAAATACAATGAGGTTGATTTTACTTAGGTACCATGATTAACAAGGAGATTAAATTTAAGAGCAGAAATATAGGCACTACAGGTGTTATTTGGCTTTAGAAGGCCTGCAAGTGTGTAGGAGGGAACACGTATCCTGATAGAAAATTAATTCTGGATTCAGGAAGATTTGGAATGCTAATCCTATTTTTTTTTTTATTCTGTTCTTTTTCTTATGACTGTTTAATGTTTAAATGTTTGTAAACTGAAATTGGCATATTGTGGTATCCTTTTTAAAGGGGCCTAGCATGTAGATCTATTCTAATAATCTGAAGTCACCTAAAAAAGGAAGTTGGGCATTTTGGTAGCACTTTCAATTACTAAAAATTAGGACAGATTAATCTTGGAAAAGACCAGGTCCTAATTTTATTTCTAAAGGTTTGGTAATGGGACTTACAAACACATTACTGGAAAAGTGCCTTCAGCTTTAGCAATAGCACTTAGTTTTATATACTGCCTCACAGTGCTTTACAGCACTCTCTGGGCGGTTTAAAAATGTCAGCATATTGTCCCTAACGATCTGATTCCTCATTTTACTGACCTTGGAAGGATGGAAGGCTGAGCCCCATCTGGATTAAACTCCAGGCTATGGGTGGAGTTTGCCTGCAATACTGCATTCTAACCACTGCGCCCCAAAGGCTCATCATCTTTGATGACGAATAATTAGAGAGGGGTGAAGGCAGCCCCTGCCCAATATTCCCAGAGTATTTGTTTCATGTAGGTATAGTCTGCTTCA
The DNA here is from genome assembly GCF_001527695.2 of Protobothrops mucrosquamatus. NCBI lineage: Eukaryota > Metazoa > Chordata > Lepidosauria > Squamata > Viperidae > Protobothrops > Protobothrops mucrosquamatus. Next base: position 164,037 of record NW_015388196.1, on the reverse strand, counting down.
GTTAGGCAAGATTTTGTCTATAGGTGTGAATTGATAAATCTGCTTCGAAGAATCACTACGTGTCTTTCTTGATTTCCGGAGCAACTTTCTACAATAAATTCTCTTTCACCATATTGATCAGAGTAAAATATAGATTGATTTTTATTTCCTGCTGCTATCCATATCTATGTTGAGTTTAGTTAAATTTGTAAGTTCTTAACCCCACAGGAATGTTCAATTGGACATAATTTATATATTTGCCATGCTAGGTATTTTTGAGGAATATCAGCTTCCTTATCATGACCTTGTTTCCAGTGACCCTTCATATGAAGACATGAGAGAAATAGTATGTATCAAGAGATTACGCCCTTCATTTCCCAATAGATGGAGCAGTGATGAGGTAAGGAGACCATTTTCAAAAAAAATTGAATCACATGCTTAAAATGAAGAAAAGGAATACCTAAATGTTAGGACACTACCCATACTTTAGGGAAGTATTTTCTTTTCAGTCAATCCATTACAGGTAGTGCTCGACTTATGACCATAATTGTTAAGTGAATTTTTCCCCATTTTACAACATTTCTTGCCACAGTTGTTAAGTGAATCAGTGTTCAGTTAGCAGTGTTAAGTTAGCAACACAGTTGTTAAATGAATCTGACTTCCCCATTGAGCGAAGGTTGCAAAAGGGAATCACATGACCCTGAGTCATTGAAACCGTCATAAATATAAGTCAGTTGCCAAGCGTCTGGATCTGGATCACGTGACCATGGGGATGCTGCAAGGGTCGTAAGTGTGAAAAAAGGTCACGAGTCACTTTTTTCAATGCTGTTGTAACTTTGAACGGTCACTAAACAAGCTGTTGTAAGTCAAGGACTACCTGTACTGAATGCTTTTGAAAATTATTTAATAAAATGTAGGCACAAAAAATAGATTCTAACCCTAATCATAATGGAAAACCAGAGGTGTGGCTTAGAGTGAGAAATTTTAAAAAAAAAATCCTAGAAAAAGGAAGTAGAAAAGGCCCTTCTAAAGCATTGATGGATTGTTGTTGAATAGGAGTCAGGTTGAACTTAAAAGCACTGTTACCTTAATCAATAAAAGTATTTGTAACTTTTATACTCTAGTCTGCTCCAGTGGTTTGACATATTTGCTTGAAATATTGCAATAGTTTGTTCTCATGAACAAAACAATCATCCAACCCATTTCTAGGCATGGCTAGCTTTTAGTACACTGTTGACCGAATGGGTTTAATTCTTCAACTTGGGTTTGTGAGGAAATCTTAACCCTATGAATTCCTAACTAGAATGGCCAAACTTTGTGTGATAAGGAATTGAGATGGATTGATAAGTAGGAAGATGAGAACCTGGGCTGGATAACTACTGGCTCATATGATATAAGGATCTCCTACTTTTCAAAGAAGGAATCTAGGGAATTGCGGTTTTTTATGTGCCCTTTATATTCTCCCAGACACAGTCCTAGCTAAATTCTTTGTAGAATATGGATACATATACATTATTTTACAAGCTGACTAAATAGCATAGTAGCTCTGCAAAAGATAGTCTGGGAGTGCAGTGAGTTTTCTGCTCCTTATTTCTACTTTTGTAAATTAATATGGGAAATTGCTTTTCTGAAGCTAATATACTGATATTTTCCTTAAGGGGAGGAGGGAGAAAGTCTGTACACTTTCCACAGAGAATTTATAATGAAGCAAAATTGTGTTTTGGAATCAGTAGACCAGTAATTGATGTATTGCAGACAAATCTGCCGACAGTTATGGTGATGCTATGCAGAGGTCATTAATCTTGTTAAGTGGTACAGTGTAATGCTATTATTGTAGGAGACAGCTGTGATTTGGGAATAGCAGTCTTTGCTTAAGTATTCTGCAATTAGATTTAAAAAGACTTAAAAATGGCAAGAGTTGTAAACAATCTTGAGTGAGTGATGGTGGGAGCATAGGCAAAGTGGGCTTTTTAAAAAAGTGAAAAAATGTAATAAATTGCAAAAATTCCACAGAGATGTTTATTTACTACATTTTCTGACTTCTTTGTAATCTTCAGCAATTTAACCTAGAAATTCGGGGTTTAAAATAGCATGAAACTGAGTAGTTATGTTCTATAAGTTGCAGGTTTCTTATTATAAGTTCAAACCAGCCCCTGAAATATCTTCCTATCCCCAATATTTTAAGAGATATGATGCTATTGAATACATGTTGGAAGAAAACAGGGTATTTATCCTAACTACAGCTGTCTTAGAAAGTTTCGGTGTAATCTTCACAGATTGTTGTTTGATGTAAAACCATCAAATGCTTCGAGAACAAATGTAGTCTCATTTTGAAGGAGAATGGGAATCTCTCAGAGGCCAAGTCTAAACAGAATTATACACAAAGATCTAGTAACAGCTACATAATCAGAGCAAAGAGCAAAAAATGCGACTGTTTTCATGTAAATTTCCTTGCTCACAGGAGTTCTTTTATTTAGAATAGATTTTTCAGTCATATTGAAGTGTTCCGTCTATAACTCCAAATATGTAATATTGGCCATTGAAATATTCTTGATATGAGAGAGAGATTAATATATATATATATATATATATATATACCTATTTTTTTTTCACAGTGCCTACGACAAATGAGAAAATTAATGACTGAATGCTGGGCTCACAACCCGGCTTCTCGGCTGACAGCCCTGCGAGTAAAGAAAACACTTGCCAAAATGTCAGAGTCACAGGACATTAAGCTTTGATTCAGCTAACAAAAGCTAAAGCTCAGAAAAAATGGACTTTCCTTCTGTGTCTCAAAGAGACAGGAAGAAGAATGACATGCCTTCGGTAATATGAACCTTGAATGCAGATTTTGGCAAAGCATTTGCGCACTGAGGCAGAAACCTTTCCAGGGGAAAGAAACGTGGCCCAGTCGAGAATTTTTTGGTTCCTGTATGGCCAGACAAAGAAGACTTTTAGCTACCTTGGAGATTGAAGCAAGCCAATGTATCGATAATTGTTTCTAGACTATATATGCTGCTTTCTGTGAAAGCCTTTATTATTAATATTGTTATTAATATTTGAAGTTTTTTAATTTTCATGGGAATGAATCATTGCAGTTACAAAGTCCAAGGAAATAATTATTTTCTAACGCCTAAAAAAAAAATTGCATCCAAAGTCCTATTACTTTCTACTGATAGAAAAATGTGTTGCACTCTTAAAATGACCCAAATCCAATTTTAACTTGTTATGTAGGATGCATGCTACACCTGGAAAATAGGCTCACCCATGAAATTGCAGCCAAGCAGTGCCTTGAATACACAAGATATTGTCATGCAGTTCCTGTGCATAACTTTTTAACATTTTACATTCACGAAACTTGCAGGAGCATGTCATCACAACACATTTTTCTTAGCCAATTCCAAGTTGTGATACTTGTAGAAACATGGGCTTTGGTCATACCCATAGGGTGTATCCTCTACTCCTGGAAATATGAGAGTGATATCAGGATATAGTTATTCACTTAATGGGACTTATGCAAGTTATTCTGACAGAGGCCTGTGCCCTTGGGGTCATTTTGACTATTTTTTTGGCATTTTACACTCCGTGTTTTGAAAGGAATGTCTTACAGAACATTTGTTAAAGGTTGAACTTTTGTATTCTCACTAGCATTTCAATGATAAATGAAACTGTTCCCAAAATTGCATTAAAAACTTTTTGCCTTAAGGTAATTGAGTTAAAATAAACTGTGTTGATAGAAATGTTCCTAGAGGAAAAAACTTTTCTCTCCGTTTCTTTTTATTTATTTATTTTTTAAAAAAAATATATAAATTGGACAGAATCCCATAGTTTAGGTGAAAAAGGATAATGTTATTTAAGATTTTGAGCCAAGATGCAAATATCTGCATATTTCAGAATTCCTGTGATGCTTTCTCTCAATTTTGCATTTTTAAACGAATTTTGCTAGTTTCAGTATATTGCAGAAATAGTTTTAAACATGGATCTCAGCCTGTCTTAATCTTGTTTCAGAATGTGTACAGTTTTCTACCTTTTGATGAACTATTTTAAATAAGAATTGCTCATTTAAAAAAATTCACAAAACAGTAAAAAGAGCTATAAATGGGATACATATAAGAAAGATACATCTTTGTGACCTGATTATAACCCCACTCCAAATATTTCTTAGCTGCCCAGAGATGCTGTAGACTGTGAGATGGGAGCATATAAATTTAATAAAAGTTTCTCAATATTCATATTAATGTTGATGTAATTTTTAAAGCAATTTTTCTGAGGAGTAATTTTAAATGACAGAACCACAGATTGGCTGGGTTTTCAGAATAGAATGGGAAAATATAGATTTGAGGACCTGAGATTTTCTGCCTTGCCTTTCACTGAGAGAAATTGAAAACTAGGAGGCACCATGCATTTTGTCATTCTAAAAGCAATGTATAATAATAATTTTTATTTTGCGGTCACAGACCAAAATGCAGAAGCTAAAAGCAATGTATTAGGACATTTTTTAAACCAATCTTCATCTATGAAATTGTTAGAATTCTACAGGTCAGATAACTACTGAATTTCCTTTCTCTTTGTAAGATGCGTGGATGTAAGCGAAGTTACCTTGGTATAAATTATTGGAATGAAAGCAAATATAAACGATAGTTAAAAATTATTTCTAACACTGAATTTCAGAGATGAATATGCTATATTTGGATGGATCGTGTTCATTAGTGCATTCTTTTACAATGGCACTTTTAGTAATATGAAGGAATTTCTACATTCAGTCTCGAAGAAAACAAAGCCAACTAGAAAGATTCATTAATTAAATACAGCACAGAGCCTCCATGCTTTTAAAACCTGTATGGACTTACTGCTGCATTCAGTTAAGCATGACTTATTCTCATTGATTTGGAGTAATTTATAGGCTATTCTAAAAGCAATTTGACTTCTGAAGCTATTAGCTGCTTTTACATGAACACTTCTGTTCCAAAGCAGAGTTGATCATGCACAAACCAAGTCTCTTCATAAGTTGTACTCTTTCTCCTGGGTGCCTGGTGTCTTGACAGCTGGCTTCCATAAATTACCCAAGCCATGGTTGTGATTAGCTTAATGGAAGCTAAGAATTCAAATCTCTAAAGAATCGTCTACATGGTTTGAACCAAGAGATATACAACCAATTTAAACTCTGATTGCATCATACCTGGGTTAAACTACTGCAATTAAACTGCATATCTCCAAGATATCTTTCATTTCCCGGAGGTATAGATCCCTCAATTTAATTTGGGTCTATTCCTTAATTTAAAGTACATGTTAATAACTTGTAGAAAAATATTCCATTTCAAAGTAGAATAAAGTGCTAAGGAAACCTATTAGCCCCTACACAATATTTATAGTCAAGTTGCATTATCTTCATTGCTCCCATATGTAGTTATTCTTTACTACTTAGTCTTAATTAGCAAACTACCAGAATTTGCAGATGTTACTTTGGAAATTTTGGAATAAATGTCCACAATAATTGACTTATCAAGTCAAATCCTCTCAGGGCTCAAAGAAAGTCCTTTATGTCTTTCTCTCAAAATGTTTCTAAAAGTCTCAAAATCTGTAAATCATTTCACTGCTAACCTTAAAGCTATTTTTGAAAGAAATGGTCTTCAAGTGACAATATCCTCAAGTTGAATATTTGTGTGATTTACATCTGTCCAGGTGCCTGGATTTAAATATATATATTTGTTTGTATCTCAGACTGTTGGGATTTGGAATATTAAATGTAAGGTGTTATAAAATAGCCAATAACAGTGGAAATAAAACTTTAATTTATGAAAACACAATAGTGAATCTTCACAGTGATACTGTGATCTGAAAACAAAAAGCCATGAAAAGATACCATAATTTTTCTTCGTTTTGTTCCAAAAATGAATTGCACATAGAGTCAGGTATGAATGATTCAAACTGCTGTCCACAATGGATATTTTGTCTAAGGACCTATTATATTTCATGACTACAAATTTATATCAGGCCAAAGGGGAGAATGCCTGGACATGGTTATTTCAATTTCTTCAAAGAATACCAAGTAAAAAAAAAGTTGTCTGACTATCAGTTACATTGAGAGGATAGGAAGTTTGAGATGAATAATGATTTAATGTTTGTTAATGCAGTTCAAGGAAGATGGATGATGTGATTTTTTTAACGATACTGATTTGTGTCCATGTGAGAACCAGTGCCTTATTCAATCTGTAAATACTGTAATTATAAAACAAACAGAAACATAGGGAACAGGCCTGGGTTGTGATTGTTCATAATATTGTATTTCCTTTTAACATTCCCCAAATAAAATTTTTCAATACTCATTAAAAAGACAATGTCTTTTCAAATAGCTAGCTTCTTTGCAACTTTTACCAATATTTGTCATTTCCCCATCTATAAGCAGTCAGACAGCTGCCTAGGTTGCTTTTAGTTTTCCTTTTGTCAGCATCAAGTGTAAATTACTAAACTATAAAAGCAATACTTTGGGGAAAGTATCACAATAGTCTACAATGCATCAAGGAATTTTGCCTTCAATATAAGAAAGCCAATGTCAAGTGTGAAACTTTGGCAGTTACATGCCTCTGTATTTAAACTTGCCTTAGATAAGGGGATGAGATGTTACTTTCAAGTGGGTAGATGGAGAAATGAAGCTTCTTCGATTCATCTGCAGACCATGGGAGTCTGAAGCCTTGTCAAGGACACCAGAACAAGTGTGGATTTGAAGCTGATGGTTCCCGTAACAAAGTTAACTTGTTGATATGGATTGCATAAGACGTTGGGGGTTTGGCTTGGAAAACTATTGTTTAAGTCTATGAACTGGCATGGGAGCCTCAGAGTTAGCTTTGATTCGACATAACCATGCAGGGTATTCAATAAACCTTAAGATTTTGGAAACGGAATTAATCTGGAGTTTTATTTGGATTTTTGAGCTGGATGTTGACAGCAAGTTGAACAATTATTGAATGATGGAGCAATATTTATAACCATGTAAGGTTAATTCTACAGTAGGAGTATATTCCTTGTTCCTGGCTCTAGATTGCTAGAGATTACTAGCTGTTTCAGTTGTAGTTACCATGAAAATAGTTCACTCTGTTCCATAATTTATACTTTTCGTAATTATAGTACAATAGAGTTGCTGCTACAGGATGAGAGGAAAAAGTATAAAGTTTCCCACTCTGCTGAAAGTTTTAGAAAGTAGTGATCAATGATCTTTTCTTCACCCCATTGAAATGCTGTTTCTTTGCTTTTAAACATCTATCTGAAACTCCCCTTTGGACCTAAACTTGATGCTTATTTAGACCTGACTTTTATAATGACTCCTATATAAGATTTTGAACCAGTATCTTGGCACTTACAGTATAGGAGGAACAATGAACAAAACTGCAATTTAAACCAGTCAATGTAGGGAAACTGCTGGAAAATTCCAACTGGTCAATGATACCTTTATTACATAGTTGCATAGGTTTCTAATTTAATTCCAAGTCTAAGGGTTCGGTGCTGATTTTAAAATATAAAAACTTAAGTGACTTTCAAGTAACTTTTAAAAATGTTTAAAAATGCTAAAATCCACTTTTCCAACATACCTGTGATTGGTGAATTTGAGGAAGATACTTTTTCAGTGGCAGGCCAACAATTGGGTTCCAGATAATAGCATTTTAAGAGGATTTAAAAAGTCTTGAAAAGCTATTTAGTGTTACCTTTATATTGGTTCTAACTGCTAGCTAGCTTTCATTGAGTTTATAATGGTTTTACTGTTTGTTTTAACTCTTTCACTATGCTTTTTTTTTTTTAAAAAAAACCTGCCAATTATTTGCTAATGACAATGATATTCATTCAAACTTACAATGGATAGCAATGAAAAAATTACCTGCACTGAACTCTTGTAAGCATGGTTATTCTCTTACCTCTTGTCTGTGTTTTAAGTTTAAAGACATGAAACAATGTATTAAAAATGGACATCTATTATATTCTTCTACCTGCAAATAAAGGTGGATTTCGTGTTTAGGTCCCTGTAGAAAAAAATCTGAACTTGTATAATTATTTAAAACAAAGTGACAGTGTTAAGCTAGCATTTGGGTAGGCAAAACGTTCACTTTTTACAAATACTTTCCCTGTGTGCATGTTAGTTGATTTATGCTTTCTACAACCTCTTCTGATTTTCATCCTCCACTATTTTATTGCAGCTGTAGAGAGAGAATTGTGCTTCATCATTAGCCCTGCTGGAATGGAATCATTTGAAATGCTTTCACAAAATTAGTTGGCGTGGGATTTGTTATGATTAGGCAGATATATTTATTTGTGAATTTGCTTTGTATCACAAACTAAATTAATATGTTCACATTGAGTAAACATTTTTTTTGATAGTTGAGAAGAAAAGCTGAAGTTGTGAAACAAAATGTAACAGTATGGAGTCCTTAAAATATTGAGAACAACTTGTCACTGCTTTATATTTCTCACTGCTACTGTTATTCATTTTCTCTCAGTCTAGTTAGGTTATTTGCCCCCATGCATGAGGCAATTTTTAAGATTCCAGTAGGCATCCCATGATCCATTGGGTCACCCTTGTTTCCAGATGTAATATAGGCTGGCATCATTTCCCTTTTTTCTCAGAGGGCTCCACTGAAACCACCTCTTCTTCCCCTGACCTGCAGAACTGCCTGCCACTTTGCTGGGATCAGAGGAAACAAGGGGAGTCATGGACCACACAGTGTGTCTCCAAGGTGCCCTCACTACAGGGAGGAAGAGGCCTCGACAGTCGACCTCAGTTTCAAAGCACACAATTGCTGCTCACCCATCAGATCTTGTTGCTAGCTGATTGGGGGGGGTAGAGGCAGAGGGAGATGGGAAATAGGACGGAGAATTCTGTTTAGCCTTATGGTAGAGGACAGGAAGGCCTGGAGGAACGTTGTCCATGGGGTCGTGATGGGTCGGACACGACTTCGCAACTAACAACAAAAAGACCTTGTAATAAAATAAATGTTTAAGGTCTGTAAAGGAGCCTAGAATAGAGATTAAAGGTAATCCTTATTTAATGATTACCTTTTTTAGTAACTTTCAAGTTACAATAGTGTAAAAAAAAAGCTTCGTGATCAATCCTCACTTTTACAATCGCAATCTGTGGCCATCAGATCATCATTCACGTGCTTCACAACCAGAGAAGGTTGTGAAATTGAAAGGTCTTGGAATGTTGTGTTTAATGACCAAAGCGGAAGTGAAGTCATACATTTGATTTTTCCACTTAAAGACCATAGCACTTAGCACCAGATTTGCTGGTCTCCACTGTGGTTGCTGGCCTCTCTTTTAACAATTAGTACTTGCTATGTGCAGTGTGCCTATGTAGATGTAGGAAAGGAGATACTTTGCATCAGCTGCCTTTCAGTTTTGAAACTGGAACTGGAAATTCATTTAAAAGAGGAAGATCTATTAAGAAGAATGGTTTAGAAAACAACAAAGTCTAAAACAAGAGCTTTCAATAAGGACAGAATTGTGATACGGGTAACAAATGATGGAATAAATTGGAATAAATTGGTGTAGCTACATTCTACATGGTATTACATGGGAGTAAGAGAGTAACTTAAGAGTGTTGTCGTTGATTGATTTAACTCCCATTCCAATTCTTGTCTGGCTTTTTAGCAACCTTTATTATGCTTTTAATGTGCTGTATAAAGATATTTTTCCTCAGTACTGGTTATCCTGTGATTGAAATGTCCATTTTAGTGCAATTCCTTCTTGGTCACCATATGGATTGGTGTTTTGCAATGATTTGAGCATCAAGATCCCAACTTTTCTGTCCAATCTGAAAGACCCCAAGGTACATATCAGAATATACCCCACCATTAATTGCTGGATATAAAGACTTACCTTTAATTTGCTTAAATCTTGTATATGATGAAATTTTAAAGTGTACTTCCTTGAACACCGAATATTTGTATCTTTTTGTGAGGCATACAGCCTTTGGCCATGGTATGGTGTGTCAGAAAAAACAGTTTTGAGTTCATGAAGCACATATGCATTTGTATGCCTCATTCTTTGCAGTTACTCTCTTGAGGTGGAGACATAAATGTGAATGTGAACAAATTGTGTTGTAATACAGGAAAACACAAACCGCTTTCCCACAAACAAGGAAGACTGAAGATGCTTTTACTAAATGAAAAGACACACATAATTTTGTTTTCACTTGCTTATAAATATAATTTATAACCTGTTTAAAAATTCTTTCTTACACTTTGTACATGTCAGGCTGACAGCATAAATGCAGGCATTTACAAACAGAGGGCTGAAGGAAAAAGGGAGAAGGGGACAGAGGCACACTCTGAACTAGTAAACTACACCTCCACTGTACAGCAATACAAAGAATGCAATGGCTAGCACTTTGCTCTGTTAGTAATTCTTTAGAAAAAGAATTGCATAGAAGATACAGCAATAAGGGAGATCAAAATCAAACCAAACCTGTTCCCTTAACCTGGTTCAACAAAACAAATGCAAGACCAAAATCTACTCCTAGCATAAACCTAAAGCAATATTCTTGCGGTTTCAGCTGCGAGGTGCAAAAAGTTAAGAAACAAGATTCTCCTCTCAAATTGTATGTTGAAGTACATTTTCTCCTCTTTCCTTTCCTGCTTTAGCAGGGATGTCTTGGTCTAAGTTTAAACCAGTATCAAGTGTCTGCTTTCATTCTGTTACTGCTCAGTAATAGATGGAACAAGCATCTCAGTAAGATGTAGATGCTCTACTCTCAGCCCCAAGAGAATCATATTTCTTACCAATGATTATGTTCAGTGCCCGCTCACAGAATGAGGGGTTAGAAGGTGATGTATTGTGGTAGTGATGGTTATTACTTTAGAAGGGATAATCAGCAAAGGCCACAGAGGGGGAATAAAAATGAACATCAGGCATTTTTGCTTCATTCTACCTTGTCTATTTAATTTGGTTATTATTTCTTTTTTTTGTTTCTTCTGGGTTTATTTTAGTTTGTTGAAACACTCATATGGAATCCAACAAGCTATACAAGCTCAACTAAACTTTTCCAGCCCAGCAAAAGGCATTCATCTGAATCCTAGCAGGCCCAAATGGAACTGCCAAGGAAGTGAAATTTTAATTAAAATCAAAACTATTAGATAAGGACACCATAAAGATCATAACCTTATCTAGAAAAGCTACATCAATCACACAATCTGTACTTTATAAAAAGATAAGAAAGAGGGAGTTGAGGAATTAATATATTTGTCAGTTAAAGTCAATACTAAAACCACAATATACATTTTCACTGTTGTCACAGAGTGTTGAATTAATTTTTCCAGTAAGATACATCCGGCTGTCTTGCTCTTTTTCAAAGACACAGTTAAAGAATTAAACTATAATAGCAGCAAAGTCACAAACTGCCACATTTTAAAAATATCTTCATAAAGAAACAGCCTAGTATATTGTGATCCAATCAGACTAAAGTTAAAGTTCAAAGTCTTTAACCAATAATACAAAATGTAATACTGATAGTTTCTTCACTTTAAATAGTCTGAACCATTGATCTTCAACCAATGGCTTCGAGTGAGGAATAAGTCCATGAGGAGCAACATTCAGCCAGAAAAATTGGTGGTTTTATGTGGATTTAACCTCCATTTGTCTAAAATGCTATCCAACTAATTTAATAGAAGGAAATGCCCATACAACCAAAATATGCCTGCACTGTCCCCACTTGAATCACAAGGAACAACTACAGGGTTATGTAAGTAGCTATTAGCTGAAGATCAAGAAAAATAAGGTTAATCATCACACACACACAATGATCTCGTATGAATGAACTGTGCCTGATTTTAAGTTTTTATGCTGCCCTTTTATCCTTGCTATAAAGATGGACGTACTGAACAGCATGCTATATTGTTGCTATTCCTATTTTGGTATTCCATTTCAGAGATAAGTTCATGTTCTATGAAAACAATTTTTTTCAACCTTGCCCTGAGTTTTAGGACTAGGCTACTTCTGTCCAAGAGGGAAGATAAAATGGGTCTTCTACTCATCATTATTCCATAAACAAAAAGCAACAGGCCTTAAAACGGAATTGACATTGACAAGGGTACAGAAGCAGAGCATAAAAATCAGCAGGCTTGCCTCAAGGTTTCAAGTTATGTTGTGTGATGTACATATCTGTTATCCACACTTCTACCATTGATTTATAATTCTGTCCTGGATCTATCTACTCAAATAAATGCTGTAATGCTGACTTGTATAATGTGATCAGTTGCAGCACTGCTTGTCTTTTTAAATACATTACTCAGACTGGGCATATATTTGCCTGCTCAGACTGCTATCTTGATCCACAGCATGTAATATACCGAAGAAAGATAAGTAGGTAATGCAGCCTGCCAGCAAATAAGCTATGTTTCCACTGGGCTCAGTCTGTAGATTTCTTAAAGCCATTGTGAAACATAGGTAGTAATTAGCTTCAAGAAAGATACATTTAAATTAAATTTGCCATCCAAAGATGCTGGTCATAATATTGAAGATCAGAGAAAGAAATCCTCAAAAAATTTGTGAAAGTCAAATCGAAAGTCTGCTTATCCTAAATCTAGGCAGAAAGAGAACGTATAGTATTTTCTACAAAATTCTTGAATGTTTTACTGTACATTTATTGCTGCTGACTGGTAAAAATCACTCTCATAATTAAAGGAATAGTATACTTAAAATTTTATACAGCTGTTGAAGAGTCAAAGGATTACTTATCTCTGTTATTCGACTGATAAGTTGGACAGTGCTGTTCATGCCAGATGAATAATTGAGGCTGTATCTGGTGGCTGGCTTAGAGCCTTCAAATGGTAACACAACTCAGTTTTTTAGCCTGCACTCCACAACGCATAAATAATCATTGAAAAATGCTTCTGTATGAGTCTTTGATATTACTACAAAAACAATAGCTCATATGGAAAACTATTGATGAATAGGGGAAAGATGTAGGTCCAATTAAGAGATGTTCATGGGGACCATGGTGCTGATATCTATGAAACTAGTTCACGGCAGAAATTCTAAACATTATGTCAGTATTTGCACAGCCACACTTCACACAATATGCTCAACGTGGATAGTGAATTAAATCGAATTGAATCACATCTTACACATTTCCTACAATATAGGCTGAGTTCAAGGAACATACTGGACTATAGTCTAACATATTCAAACTTAGCATGTTACATTAATGCAGCAGCTATATCTTTTAACTCAGGGGTCCCCACCCCTGGTCTGTGGACCAGTACCGGGCTGCGGCATGCCAGCAACCAGTCCACACAAAAAATGGATGCAGGCAGCACACAAAACCACATCACCTCCGGTCTGTGCAAAAACCTCTCTCCACATAACCGGTCCCTGATGCTCAAAAGGTTGGGGACCTCTGTTTTAACTGATCTAGATAAGTGTACTACGCAAATCAAGCCCATACATTTATATGTCAGATTCCCTCCTTCCTCATGACTGAATTGATATATGTTAAGTTTTCCTCCATTCAAGCAGTGGATGCAAAGCTGCACAATTAATTATCTGTTGATCATAATCTAATGGTAACATCCAATTCAATGAATTGTGCAGAAATGCATATTATTTGTGCATCCACCAAGAAAGGAAGTTACTGCTAAGCATTCCATTAATGTTTGAGAATGAGTTACATTCATATATTTTAGCCGCATGAATATATAATTCCCTTCGTATGAGTATTTTGAGATTTCTCAAGAAAAGAATGACAAAAAAATATAGAAACATAAACCAAAAAACAAACCATCAAACACCCTTAAATGCTTTTTCATTATAGGACTTTAAAAAAGAGAAAAAACTAAAATGTTTTAAATATATTTAGTTACCTTTATATAACTGTATAGGTATAGTATTTATATATTTTACTTCTATCGCTAGCACTTGATATATCACTGTGAGGACCTGAATACACAATACCTATATATTGTGTATACCTGTATGCACAATAGACACATCTGCAGAATTCTACAAAGGCGAGAAAACTTACAAATTCCTTTAATAGGTACCCAAAGTCTCTAGAACCTTAAGTGGGATGTTGTACCAGATAGTCCTGATTTTTTCTATAGGTCACAAATAAACATATGTACCTCGTAAAGATCTTACTACTAGATCTCAATATAGTTAAAAATATATCAAGGAAAGGATAACAAAATTACATTCAATGCTAAGACAAAAACTGGTTTTCAATTTTTCTAAAATGCATTTAGATGGCATAGTAAGCCACTAGATGGCAGTAGGCTCAAGCATATTCAAACTTAGAATCTGTTTCTCTTATAAACTCCTCCATTCTTTCTGCTTCCACAAACTTAATTTTTCAGGAATGTTTCCTATTGAAATATGAAGTGTGTTTCAAGCTCTATCTTGGGGATTAACTCTAAGTACTTTAAACTACAGGGCAACTTGAAGGTTATTTGGCCATACTCATCTACTGCACATGCCTTAATTCAGAACAGTCTATGCTTTTTCCCCCCATAACTGCTTTACAGTAACTTAAAAACCTTTGATCTATATCAGAACAGCTGTGACGATAGGTGTATTTCCTAGTTTGCTGTGCATTGATGGACTGTAAGTATATACACACACAAATGCACACACATCCCTATAATCATGCACGTTCTATACGCATTTCAGCCAGACACGTTTTTCAAGATGGTTTGAAAAGGGCTACTTTAAAGTAGGAATT
>NW_015388196.1:139983-148795 GCF_001527695.2 Protobothrops mucrosquamatus | reverse complement strand
GTCTTGGAAGGGTTGAGTCTGAGTCTGTTCCTCCCCATCCAGACCCGTACGGCCTCCAGGCAACGGGTCATCACGTCAAGGGCATCGTTGGGGTGGCCTGGGGTGGAGATGTACAGCTGAGTATCATCAGCGTACTGATGGAACTCCACCCCAAAGCCTCGAATGATCTCTCCCAGCGGCTTCACATAAATATTGAACATGTTGTTTGTCTTTTCAAATTTACAGACAGAGTGTTGTGTATATTTAATATTCATTGCATGTACTGTATCTGAAGCTGACTGCAAAAAATGACTTTTCAGACACTTTATCATGGTTTAAAATTTGTGTGGTATTACTATTTTTAAAAAAGTATAAATAAACATTTTAAAAATAAAAATGCAAAAACATTGTAGATCTTGAGAGAATTGGTTAAAAATTTGTTAAAAACTGGCAAGTTTTATTTTTTTATTTGAGGTTTCAGCTAATAGGCACCATCTTGCCAATTCTTGATAATGGTCCAATTAAAAAAATTAGACCAGCTAATGAAAGTATGTGTATGTTTTAAAATGATAAGCCTTCCTTTTAATAACCCTCTGGTTTGTTAGATGAAATGTCTAGGCAGAGAGAGAAAACTGTGGCTGCATCAGCCTCTTTTAGATATCCACTTTTTTCTCTGCACCTGTATGGTATCAGACCTACCTCATTTCACATGATAGCTATTTTTTTGTATGGGTACTTTTAAAAAAAATCAGACAGATCATTTATTAATGAATATGTTTGACAGGATTGTTAGACAATGATAGCAAAACTGAAACTAGACAGATGACAGAGATAGATAGACAGACAGAAGATGTCTAATAGAGATTGATGATGGATAGAGATAAATGCTAGATAGATATAGGCAGGGATAGATAAGAGATAGAGGATATAGATGACATATGGATAGACAGATATAGATAGGCAGATGATAGACATAGATGATAGATGGATAGATATAGATATATGATAGCTAAATAGCTACAGATAGACAGATGTGTGAAAGGGAGATTAGAAGTGAGATCATCTAAATTCGATGGTTGTTGCATTTAACTTTTGAAGAACCTGAATGAACACAAGAAGGCAACTGTACCAGATCAAAAGTTATTTTTAAAGCCCAACTAGGACGTTCCATGACCAAATGTTAACTACATTTTAAAAACACAACCCACATTAACTTTGATCAAAACCTGTTACTGCTTCTGATTACTGAAAGACGAATGTCTGAGTTTCCTAATGGAATGTTTTATGAATGGTGCTCTGTGTTTAATAAAAGCATAGTCACTGGATGGATAATAAAACTTTGTGGAAATGTCAAAATGAAGAAAAGGTCAGGCAAAATTCACCTTTCCTGCTAACCAACAGTATTTCCATGGTTACTTTTAGAAATGCAGATCTGAGAACCTTCACAGGAAATATTACAAGCACATACACACAGTATACAGAATCTTAAGCAAGTGAAGATGGCAAAATAACATTTTTTAAGATGGGAAGGGAGAAAAATGAAAGGGAAGGCTAGAAACAAAATGCCATAATATTGTTTTTGGAACAGAAAAATGTACCAAAGTTTTGTATGAGCCTGAACAATTACCAGTTTCATTTGCTAATAGGCCATCAAAACCTCTCCAAGACACCACAGATGTAAAACAGGACCCAACTCAAGTACTTTAAACTCAACAATGCATAGATGTTTCTATTCTCAACAATAAATCTGAAACACACAAATTAAATTATCATATCCTTTAGCTTCAAACTTTGCAATTACTTGCACAAAATCTTTGAATAAAAACCAGTATCTGGAGGAACATTTCTCTCTAAAAGAATAGCAATATGGAGCATATATGCATAGAACAGATTGTTTGTTAATATTGAGACACCAAAAAATTAATCAAGGTCCCATGGACATGCATGACGTTTTGATGGCTTACAGCAAAGAGAAAAGGCATCTTTAGTGTCAAACCTACTAAATAAACAAGGGCAACATGCAGTGTTTCTTGTGAAACATCTTGTTTGTGTAAAATAATCCATCTAGGCCGAATTCTCTTATCAAGATGAATGCACTGTTACCCATCTGTAAAAGAAAACTTGTCAGGAGAAAGTGTATCGCATGATAGTAATTCATGCACCAGTTCACTGAAATTGATTGGGAGGGGGGCAGGGGGGGAGCTCCGGGGCCAGGAGAAAAGGGGGAAGAATCTACCTCTTAAAGGCCCATGGCAGCCATCATCAGCTTCCAGGGAGGGTGCTGCCATTGCTCAAATGGTTAATGCTGTAGATAATTTTGGTAAACAAAAATACTACTACTAAAAGAAATATAATATTATTTATACTAGATACTATTCAGTTACAGACATTGTACAAGCAACTTTTTTTCTTTTTCTTTTTAGGGAGGATTCTTTGTCTCAAAGGACACCAAACTGAGTCTCTCTCTCTCTCTCTCTCTCTCTCTCTCTCTCTCTCTCTCTCTCTCTCTCACTCATACATACACTTTAAAGATGAAGGCAGGGCATGTTGTAAGCTGGGGGTGTGTGAGGAGGAGGGGGAATCCCTGCAGTTGAAGTCACCAAGAGACACAAGCTACCTTGGTGAAGGTAGAGAGGGTACATGCATACCTGATCAGCTTTCAGATTATTTTTCTTGCCAGTTGCACGTTTAGAATTCTCTCTTAACTCAATCTTAGAATAGGTAGGTTATTTTAAGACATCTAATGGGCAGATTTGCAATTATGAAATTGTCTGAAATGTGTGTTGGAGACTGATTTATCACAAAATAGCCACAACCCTGCTTTGTCCACAGCTTGGTGTAGAATGGCTTTCAACAAAAGAAGAAAAATAATATATAAAAAGATAGCCATGGACAGTCATTTCCATCCTGCTGCCCAGGATTTGATGTAAACAACGTTCATAGAAACTGGGATTGTTAAGAAAGTTTATCCATATATCTGGATAGCAATAAAAAGCGTTTCCTAGGAAACTGTAAAATCCTGCACTAAGCAGTGTACAGCCAAGCTGAGAGGAATGTTAGGTTGAATTATATTATAAAGGTAACAACTTTGCATGATTTCTTTCAAATCCTGTGATAATATACAAAAAGGATGCATGTGAAAAGGCAGGATTCTATGTCTTGTCCCTCTGGAATGCCTCTTGCTATGAAACACATTGGTTTGGGGGTGCTTGGTTTGTGTTTGTCACAGCTGACATGATGGTGAACATTCCTTCATTCTCATTCCAAGGTCAGTTCAGTACTTTTCTTCTGCTGCCAATGAAACCACTGTCTCGTGTCTTCCCATCTCTTCAAGGACGGTGGCCAGCATGCTCAAATTTCCATCGGGAAAATTTTGAGCTTCCCAAAGGTCTAAGATCACACCGGTGGGACTTGATTTTGTAGCAAAATAATTGAGGTACCTGCAGTGAGAAATCAGCTGCTATTAAAACTGTACTCTTTGCTATATTTTTGCTTATATCTCATATATAAGATATAAACATAATTTACATGGAGCAAAATATAAAATATCTTATATTTTGCTCCATGTAAAAGATCAGAGGTGAGCAGTCCTCAAATTATTAGGCATGGTTTCTAATCCCATTAGATATTGGAGACTATAATAGATGGAGTACTTTATCAGTATTATTGCCAGGAGCTACTGTGCAGTGATTTATATGTGGGGGCAGCAACAAAATGCTGCAAAGACAAGATTGTCTGATAGGTAACAGGACCGGATGGACATGTTGTTGCTTTTGCTTCCTCTCACCTCTACCGTAGCATCACTTTGCCCATGTTTTCATATGGGTTGGGGATTGAGATGACTAGGTTGATATTCAAGTTTATCATCTCTAACCTCTGAGGGTTCTCAGGGGCTTAAGGTTTCATGACCACCATTACAACCAAGGACTCATCTTAAGTCATTGCCAGCCTGGCAATACTAGGAGGCACATATTAAACATTATTTATATTCCAGGACACCTGAGGTGATTTGTTAGTGGAGGATATAAGAACTATGCTCTTATTATGGACTTTCTCATGACTGTAGAGTTGACTGAGGGGGTATACAAACTTTGAAGGGAGATTGGTCAATTAGATCCCTCCAGACATTTGATGGATCTACTAGGGTTTCATAATGGTACTTGTGGAGTTTCCCAGTGAGTATGGACACTGGGGCAAAGGACAGATGGAGCTCTCAGGTATTCTAGTACGGCGTGTCTAATGGGTCCTTGATGTTACATGAAGCTGCAGGGGAAATTCATGTAATATGTAGGCTATATATCTCTATCCCAGTCATGTGGCTGATTCAGCTTAAATCTTGTTCTGTTACCTAGAGACTGGATGGAGAGAAACAAATTGAAACTCAACATTACTAAATGGATTGAAAGCTGGGACAATATCTACTTTAGCTTGAGACAAGACTGTGCTTGTCCAGAAAGAGTTGTGTGCAATCTGGGGCTGGTCCTTGACGGTCATCTTCTGCTGGCAAGCAGATGGAAGCAGTGGCTAGGAGGACCTTTGCTATCTTTTGGCAAGGGGGCCAGTTGCAACTGTTCCTGGAGCAAAATGAGCTGGTTCAGTTACTTATGCCCTTGTCACCTCATGAGTAGATTGGTTTTGAAAACCAACCACAAACTAAAACTGGTACAAAATAAAGTGGTCTACATATTAATTGGGAAATTTGGTAATGTAATACAACACCACTATTCAGGAGTTTTGTTGGATGTTGTATTCTGAATGCAATTCAAGGTAAATTTTGATGATCACCTTTAAAGCTCTATCTGGTTTGTGGCTCATCTATCTTTGAGAACTCGAAATTGAATCTACCTATCCAAAATCAAGTTTGGGAGTCTCTACACTTGGGAGGAACAACAAATAGGAATTCAGAGGGGAGTGTGGTCTTTGTGGGGGCTCCATTCCGTTCCTCTCAACATATGGAAGAACCATACCCCAATTCTTAATATTTAGGAAGGTTCTAAAAACTTGGCTTTTAAGATGTACTGTATATTTGGAGACTGATAAGATAAAGAATTATGTACTTGATTAAGATAAATGCTCGATGTTATGTATTTATTATATTATTTTGAATGTATGCCAATATTATTTATTATTATTGCATCTGATATGTCTGATAATTTTGAAATTATTGTAACGCATTAAAATATATACAGTATGCTATATATAGGTGAGAATCATATAAGTGAAGGATACAGAAGCATTTGTAATTAATAAGTGTATAAAATAAGCCGCCTGGAACACAGGCATTATTTCTGCATGTCCTTCTGCTGTCTCCAGGTATACCATGTTAATAAGGGCATTGTGTCCTTCTTCCCTTCAACTGTCATTTATTAGCAGTCCAGAATATTATGTTCTTCCCTACTGTTTGATCTGAAGCTTTGTTATAAAATAATAGTGGTCACTCAAAGAGTGATATGCATTAAAGAAGAAAATGAACCATCTTTTTTTAATATGATTTTTTTTTCTGATCAGCAGAATATAATTAAAATGTACTACAGTAGAGGCTATCAATGAGCCTTCAATTGTCACAGGCTACACATATTAAAGGGCACAGAACACAATTACAACTTTCACAGAGTGCTTTCTGTTCTGGTGTGTGTGTATGGGATGCGTAGAGAAAAATACCAAAATAATGCCCAGCAGTTATATTTTAACGTATTAATTTTACTATTTGGGATTAAAAGATTAGACCATTTGGTATACCAAGTCCTCAGTTATAATTTGGATGGCATTCCCAGTGTCGATTGAGACAATTGTTGCCATAGACCATATTCCATTATGCGACTTACTCCTTGCATATGGTTATTGGTACAAACTTCTCTGTAAGAAACTTTTTGAAGAGCATATTTCAATGGTAACTCTCTGTTACTAGTTTCAGAAGGATCAGCAGTGCACTGCTAGCATAATTAAAAAAGTAACTCAACTAATGTTAAATTTACGGTTGACAATATGCTTGCTTACCTGTCCAGTTTTAATTTGTGGGCCAACATCCGCCAATCATGGCCTCTTGTTTGAGGAGCATCTAGGCTACTGCAAAGCTTCTGACGGATAGGAAGAGGGATGCTGAATGCGCAGGGTCCTACTATGGTTGTAATGGTACTTGCTGGATCTGTAAGTGGATATTCAATGCCAGTAGGTTCCTGCATATATGAAAAGTAGAAAATATGGCCACATAATAAGCGAGGGGACAGAATTAGATTAACAAAGAAGCAATCTATCAAATATAAACCCTTTGGGTTGTGTTAGATGTAACATAATGGTTATGAATCTTTGGAAGTTCTACTTATATATTGCTTTTCTACTACCTTTGACTAGAAAGGCAACATGAAAGATTTTAAAATAAACTTTTAAAATTACTAACACCCTCACACCCTCAAAAACAGATCATGCCAAACCAATCTCATTTCGTTCTTTGATAAAGTGACTAGATTAGTAGACCAGCGGAACGCTGTGGACATAGTATACTTAGACTTCAATAAGGCATTTGACAAAGTAGACCACAACCTACTGCTTAGTAAGTTAGAAAAAGGTGGGATAGACAGCAACACCATCAGATGGACCTGTAGCTGGCTGACAAACTGTACTCAGCAAGTAGTGCTCAATAGTACTGTATCCACATGGAGAGAGGTAAGCAGTGGGATACCACAAGGCTCCGTCTTAGGCCCAGTACTCTTCAACATTTTCATTAATGACTTAGATGAGGAAATAGAAGGGAAGCTCATCAAATTTGCAGATGACACTAAACTGGCAGGAATAGCCAACACCCCAGAAGACAAGCTCAGGATCCAAAAAAGATCTTGACAAAGTTGAACAATGGGCCCTATCCAACAAAATGAGTTTTAATGTAGAGAAAAGCAAAGTTTTACATTTAGGCAGGAAAAATCAAAGGTTTAAGTACAGACTAGGCGAGACCTGGCTCAAAAACAGCAACTGTGAGAAGGACCTTGAAGTCCTAGTGGATGACCACTTGACTATGAGCCAGTAGTGTGCAGCCGCCGCCAAAAAAGCTAATACAATCCTGGGTTGTATAAACAGAGGCACAGAATCAAGATCACGCGAAGTATTAGTGCTGCTTTATAAAACCCTAGTAAGACCACACCTGGAATATTGCAACCAATTTTGGTCACCATACTACAAAAAAGATGTTGAGACATTAGAAAAAGTTCAGAGAAGAGCAACTAAAATGATCTAAGGCCTAGAGACTAAAACATATGAAGAACGGCTGCAAGACTTGGGTTTGCCTAGTCTAAAGAAAAAAAGAAACAGGGGCGACATGATAGCAGTATTCCAGTATTTGAAGGGCTGCCACAAAGAAGAGGGGGGTCAAACTATTCTCCAAAGCAGCAGAGGGCAGGACAAGAAACAATGGTTGGAAACTGACCAAAGAAAGAAGCAACCTGGAATTAAGGAGAAACTTCCTAACAGTGAGGACAATTAATCAGAGGAACAGCTTGCCTTCAGAAATTGTGGGCGCTCCATCACTGGAGGTTTTTAAGAAGAGACTGGACAGTCACTTGTCTGAGATGGTATAGGTTCTCCTGCTCAAGCAGGGGGCTGGACTAGAATATCTCCAAGGTTTCGTTTCTGTTTCTGTTTCTATTCTCTGCTATTCTATTCTATTCTATTCTATTCTATTCCTAATTTGAACCATACCATCCAGGGAATTCTGCCACTGTCTATTGTAGCTTCCCCTATACAGTGTCATAATAACTTAATAAATTAAGCATAGTCTTAATTTTAGGAAATGGACTGAGACACAGTCAAACAGTTCTCTACAATCTGGTGATTGTAACAATGAATGTTTATTACCATCCCAGTGGAATCATAATAGGACATTCATGTAACAATGAATAAATGAAACAAAGTTGGTGTTTGGCTTTCATAATATCAGCTTCCTATTTATTTGCTTACTTTTTTATTTAAAAGATTATCTGGAACAAATTGGGTACTACATCCTCTCCTTTGCTTACAGTATATAGTCCTCATATATAGTAGGACTTTGATTTTTTTAAGTTGCTATTGACAATATACCAGGAATGACTTGCTCTATTTTCCACATTCTTTAGTGGAATATCTTTGAGTAAAGGTAAAGGAGTCCCTGCAGATTTTATTTCACTAGTCATTGCTGACAATAGGAGGTGGTGCTCATCTCCATTTCAAGGCCATTGAGTGGTAATGTCTGGAGACATTTCCATGGTCATGTGGCCAACATGACATCATGGAACACTGTTACCTTCCCACTGAAGTGGTACTTATTTATCTGCTTGCATTTGCATGCTTTCAAATTGCTAGTTTGGCAGGAGCTGGAGAAAGGAAGGGAGCTCACCCAGTTGTGTGGTACTAGGGTCTCAAACCCAAGCTGTTGGCTTTACAGCTGACAAGCCCAGTTTCTTAACTGCTCATATCCTTGACTACTACAAGCAAATCATTCCATGTGTTGCCCTTGAGAGAATTCCACTGCGTTGCTGCTAGAGAACAATCCTTGGTCAAAAGATGCTGATGTTATCAATGATGCATGTAAAAAGCTTAAGGTTCTATTTTTGGTTTTTCAGGTAGGTTTTTCAGAGTTGGCAAAACTCCTTTCTTTAAATATATAAAGTTTATTTATTTATTTATTTATAATTTAATTTATACCCCGCCCTTCTCCTCATGGGACTCAGGGCGGCTAACAGCCTCATAAAAACTACAATACAAATACAATAATTAAAAGCCGAATTAAAAAGAAATATTTAAACAGGCCGATCAATTAAAATTACCCTTAAAAATCCCCTGAAACTTTAAAATCATTAAAAATTAT
>NW_015388196.1:131363-136533 GCF_001527695.2 Protobothrops mucrosquamatus | reverse complement strand
CGAGAAAGAAAACGGCGAGCGGCCCGCGGCTGTCTTCTCCCCCTCCCGGAAAACTCACCAGGGAGGGGGCAGATCCTCCAGCTCCTCGGGGGTCTCTCCTCTGGCTCCTTCGGGGGTCTCCGAAGCCCCCCCTCTACCCTTCTTCCACTCCATTTGTGTGGAGCTAAAGGGCAGCGTCCATCTTGCAGACATGCGCAGTAATTGCCATAGTCCTGAACCTGATAGATCAGAGGTCCCCAACCTTTTGGGCACCAGGGACCGGTTCCATGGATAAAAGTTTTTCTGCGGACCAGAGACTGCGTGGGTTTGGGGCTTTGCTTGTTTGTGCGGACCGGTTGCTGGCATGCTGCAGCCTACTAGTCCACGGACCGGGGGTTGGAGACCCCTGTCATAGATGAATCCTCTGAACTGTTATAGAACAATTCCTTCAATCCTAGGAAACACTCATTTTTCTCCAAAACAAAAGCATTGGTAAACATCAACAAAGATGGGAAAAGGCCAAGTCAAATCATACTTCAGAGAGTATATGTGATCATATGAATAGTTTTTTATGATATTTAAAAAGTGCAGTGTGTGTAGTGCAAACTATTTTTATGCATAACAGCCTAAATATTTTACACTGAAATGCTACTATCATCACTATATTTTTACAGATAGTTCTTGCCCATAAAAGATAAAATTCACAAGTTTTTTTTTTAAAAAAAGACATTTATGCAACAAAAAATGTCATAATAAAATGAAATTTGAAACCTATTGGTTAAAGTATATTGAGAAACCAAACTAAACAACAACTCCAAAATGAAATACAAATAATAAATGTAAACACAACACTGGGAATCCTGGTAACCCTGAAAATACTCACGTAACCCGTGGACACATAATATGTAATATTTCAAATCAATTTACAAAGTGTAATTATCTTTGTTTAGAGATAACTCATTTAGAAATGTGGAAATTAAGAGTAAAACACTGTCATCACCAGATCCTCTTCCTTTATAACACAGCCCTATGCCCTCGCTTTTTGCTTCTTTTCTTGAGAAAAGTACTATACTGCTTGGAAAACAAGATTATGTATAGGCCTGGTAGAAGCAGAAACATGTTATCAAAATCTGTATTGTGGTAATACTTATACACTGTGTATACACACACATACAAATACACATTTACAAGAAAACCTTAGATG
This sequence comes from Protobothrops mucrosquamatus, assembly GCF_001527695.2. NCBI lineage: Eukaryota > Metazoa > Chordata > Lepidosauria > Squamata > Viperidae > Protobothrops > Protobothrops mucrosquamatus. Next base: position 135,350 of record NW_015388196.1, on the reverse strand, counting down.
ATATTTACAGCATATGAAACCAATAAAAACTTATTGTTTCAGGATCTTCTAACTATAGCAAAGTAAAGGTTATATTGTTGGTAAACTACTAAATAATAAAAAGGAATCTGCTTTAAATGTCAGTTTCTTTATATTTCATCTACAGGTTTGAGTACAGCAGTGTTCCAGAACACATTTCAACAAATAAAATCAATGCTAGACCTTGTCAGTGTCAAAGTATAGTCAACATTTGAGAATATAAATAAATTGCACCTGTGTAGTGAATGAAGCCTGACAAATGTGGATGTGGTTGCTAAGGTAGATTTTCCAAACAGACTACAGCAAGAATTACAGGGGCATAGAAAAGAGGTGAGGTTTTATAGTTGCTATAACAATAAAGACTGATTTCACATTCCTACTTGGACTAAAATCCATGGTAGAAAAGAAAGATCAGTTTTATTGACAGACATTTTGCACAACTTCAGCCAAATTTGTCATGAGGGTGCTACTGACTTTGAACCTAATGGTGCCTAATGCTGGGTTATAATGTCTAGACTGTAAAGGGCCAAATCAAAAAGTAAGAAAAAGGCCAACCTTGGAAAGCCAAATTCATTCTCTGGTTTTCTAGGATGTTCTTCTCTTCTGCAAAGGGTCCATTGGATTATTGTACCATTGGATTATTGTAAAAATTGGGGCCAGATGTCACTTCCAGTCCTCTAATTCAGGGCTTTTCAACCAGTGGTACGGGTACCATCTGTGGTATATTGGCACCTGGCAGGTGGTACGCGACCATCCTAGAAAAGTGGTAATGGGGGAGGGGAATGAGCTGAACCGGTGGCAGCACCGCACAAGCCTGAGCGAGAGATGGCTGGAGCTTCAGGGCTGTCAAGGCTCAGCGGAAGCACCAGGATCAGTGCCAGGCTCCAGCTGGAGCTCAGCGCTGATCCTGGCGCTTCTGCTGAGCCCAGAAGAAGCACCGATCAGCTGGAATGTTGCAGCATCTCCAGGGTCTTGTGATTTACATTCAGATGCTTGGCAACTGATTCATATTTATGACGGTCACAGTGTCCCAGGGTCATGTGAAGTGACCAAAACCTGCTGCAACCACCCAGCAGACGGGGGGAATAAAAACCAAACATCCCCCCCACCCCACCCCCAATCCTCAACAGAAATGCTCACAACAATGAAAACCTCGGACGGGAGGAAGAGCGCCGCCGGGCGGGCAGGAAGGTGTCTTGCTCGGCTGTGGCTTGGGGAGCACTTTTTTCAGTGCCATTGTAACTTTGAACAGTCACTAAGCGAACTGTTGTAAGTTGAGGACTGCCTGTACTTTATCACTTTTTCCCTTTTTTTTTTTGGTCATCAAGTTTTTGACACCTTGCTAGACGACTGGTGGTACTCGGATGTTGCCATATGAAAAGGTGAAAAGGTTGAAAAGCCCTGCTCTAATTTTGTCATTTTTTCAATTATTTAATACTTCTGAGCTCTTTTTTCATGCCCCTCTTGATTATCCCTTTCTTTCCATGTTTCCAACAAATGTATTCCTTTCCTGTATTCTAAAATATGTCTGATATATGATAAATATGCTAGTGCATTTCATATACAAATATCCCATGCACCATAATTTAAAAGGAATTTATCATTCAGGACCCAAGCATTCTCACTGTTGATGCCACAAGTGGCAAAACTCTTGTCTACCCCAACCCTTGCTCCCTTTGTGCAACACAACCAGTTTTATGAATTGCAGTAGGAAATCCAGAACTTGAGCACTAGTGATACGATTCACACTGGACCATGAAACATATTTTATAGTACATCAAAGTACTGATCAGCAACTGTCAATTTTCCTTTATTTCCCAAAATGTTATCACTATCAGTATATCCCAAAATCAGATAAAAAATAATTATAACTTTGATATTCTGAATCAAGATATCCTTTCTCCAATCTCTTAAAAGCCATTTAATTAATGATGATTTTGCAATATTCAGAACAAGGAGTGGAAATGCTGCTTTGCTGCTGAGCTGGTGCTAAGTTAAAAAACCCTCACTCATCTCAATGTTACACTAAAAGAAAACAAAGGACAGACAGACTGACACACATAAGCCCAGGTGGATTGGTTCTTTATATGTGGCTGGTCCCTGCCAATGAGAAGGTAGAAACTGACCAGAATTGTGTAAGTTTCATCTCTGCTCAGTTGCTAGAATTACTGAGGAGATGTGAAACTATCAAGTCAGCATTTCTCTTACAAGAGAGAGCAACTAAAACTCAAGAACCAGGAAGATGGGTTTGGAAATTGGGAAATGGGCCAAACCCAAGTTCCATAAAGCTCCAGTGTTTCCAGATGAACAACAAATTCATTTGATAGGAACAGAAGAAAATTTTCTCTACTACTAAAGGGGGATTATGGCGTTGGAGTGATTAAAAAAAAACCTGTAAAATGCCTTTTCTCCCAAGGCAGTAAAGCAAAATTAATGGCAAATGATACCCTTATTCTCTTCCTTAGTCATCCTACATTACTGGGCAGGTGCATATATGGACAAGAGGGAGGGGTTCGTTTTAGAGCAGGGATGTCCAACTTGTGGACTTAAATTCTCAGAATTCCTCAACCAGCATGGATGGCTGGGGAATTGTGGGACTTGAAGTTGACAAATCTCAAAGTGGACAAGGTTGGACACCCGTTTTATGGTGACAAAGAGAGAGACAGGCAGTCAAGAGGAAATGTCACAATGAAATGGAGGAATATATCATAACTGTATGACACAACCATGACTTACATACTTGTGTCAGGTGGGGGACAGCAAGTAGGTAACAGTGAAGTTTGCTGCATGTCATAACTGTGAGCATGTCATCATTTAGACATAATCCTTGTTTCATTTAGAAACCTAAGAGGAGAGTATGTGGAATTTTTTTATGGTCTGATTGTAATCAAAAACAAATAACATGAGGACTCGTAAAACATTTCAAAATATCATTTGAGATGGCTTTTTAAAAAAAATTCAAACATGAAGTTACATTCAGTATTTTTTTGAATGGTCCTTTATTCAACAAAAATTAATAAAATATTGATGCTTATTTGACTTTAGCATTATTTTTTGGCTGTCTGGGCTTCACTTGGAAGTGACACTGTAGCAATAGGAAAGGGCTGTCTCAATAATATAATACAATGACTGCATTGATGCAAAAATCAGTTACTGCTTTTTGAAAGGTGAACTTTATCAACAAGACAACTATATAATGTAATATGGATTTTGTGAGGTGAAAATGAGTCTGCATGGTGGTTGGAAGCAGCAATTGAAAGGAATTGTAAAGTTTGTGCTTTCCCAACTGGAAACTTAATCTTCAAATTCTGACACTCCCTTTGTGCCCCCAGTGTATGTTCTGGTGGAGTGAAGCAAATAGTTGCTTTTACTCCTTTTCAAACCTTGCAAAACAATTATGATAAAGGAAAAAATGGTGCAACCTTGTATGCCCCACTAATATATGACTAGTTTGTTAGTGTAATGTACTTATACGTAATAGTTTTTTCAGGGTGATTAAGAAAAAAAATGAACAAATGAACAGAAATTGTTCTGAAAGGCAAAAAAAAAAAGCTGTGTCATTCCATAGATTTCTTTTAACTGTCTGAGAAAGAAATATTATATATATAAATATAATAAAAATAGAGTCATGGTGGCACAGTGGTTAGAATGCAGTATTGCAGGCTTGCTGTGCCGACTGCCAGCAGTTTAATCCTGACCTGACTCAGCCTTCCATCTTTCCGAGGTCAGTAAAATGAGGACCCGGATTGTTGGGGGCAATATGCTGAATCTGTAAATCACTTAGAGAGGGCTGTAAAGAACTATAAAGTGGTATATAAGTCTAAGTGCTTTTACTATTGCTAAATAGGAGTTTCAGAAGTCAGGAAATAGGGTAGATATCACATGAAAATTAACCTGATTTTGTGATCTGACCATGTCAAATCTTAAACTTACTACCATCTAACAGGGCCTTCTGAAGAATTAATTGTC
>NW_015388196.1:35189-131090 GCF_001527695.2 Protobothrops mucrosquamatus | reverse complement strand
ATTTGATTAGTTATTGTTTTAAAATATTTCCTAACAACTTTTAACTTCTTAGGGACTTTTTTAGTTTGAGGATTTGTTTCAGTTATACTGATTTCAATGTTATAAGTTTCAAGGATTATATTCACTGATTAGAATTTTAATACATTTAAATATATACACCAAGGTCATTGGTCACTGGACCAGAAAATGGATTAAAAAATATATAACTAAAAGTATAAATCCATAAAATTCATGGGGCAATAATGAATTGAGTTGGAGGATGGTGGCTCATTAAAGTTCACTTGACAGAGAGATAATTGCAGACCAAAAGTTATGTCACTTATGATGAATGGAATAGAATAGAATAGAATAGAATAGAATAGAATAGAATAGAATAGAATAGAATACTTTATTGACCAAGTGTGATTGGGCACACAAAAAAATTTGTCTCCGGAGCAAAAGCGCTCAGTGTATATATGAACAACAAACCAATATGAGAAAATAGTTGAAAAGATGAGAAGGATAATAGTAATACAGCCACACCATGTGGGTAAATATCCTTAGACATAGGACAGTGATAATTAGGTGTTCAGCAGAGTGATGGCTTGAAGGAAAAAACTGTCTTTGTGTCTAGTTGTTTTGACATGCAATTCCCAATAGCGGCATCCTGAGGGGACAAATTGAAACAGTTTATGTCCAGGATGTGAGGGGTCTGTAGATATTTTTTCACTCTCTTTCTGACCTGTGCAGTATACAGGTTTTCAATGAAAGGCAGTCTGGTTGCAATTATTTTTTCTGCAGTCGTAACTATCAGTTGAAGTCTGTACATGTCCTGTTTGGTTGTTGTACCAAACCAGGCATTTAGAGAAGTACAAATGACAGACTCAATAACTCTGAGTGTAAAACTGTATCATCATTTTCTGAGGCAGTCTGAATTTTATACTTTGACGTTGGAGGAACATTCTTTATTGTGCTTTTTAAATGATGGTTCTAATGTTAGGTGCCTATTTCAAATCCTTGGAGATTATAGAACCCAGAAACTTGAATGTCTCTACTATTGATACTGTGTTCTCTAATATTGTAAGAACTGGTAGAATAGGAGGCTCCTCCTAAATTAAAATCCACTATCATTGCTACAGTTTTAAGTGTAAGGATTGGCAGGCACATTTGATTCATTCATACAATGAAATACATACTTACTGGATCAGACGCACCACTGTGTATGTCATTCTGGCTGGCTTCACACACTTATGAGAAATTTGTGACATGGTTCTTGGCTGTTTCTACTCATCCTTGATTTGACAAGGAAGAAAAAAGATACTTTCCTATTGCTCATTTCCCTTCCAGTCAATAATTTTTAGATATGCTGCTATAAAACCCTTGTCATCATTCTTCCCAGCCGCTGCTGCATATGGAAGCTTACACCATAACAGAATCATGAAATAAACCTTACTAAATCTCACATAAAGTCTTTACACTGATGCCACTGTCCCCTTTGAGGAAACAAATGCCCACAAAAGGGGGATTTTCTTAATCTTTTCATTTGTTTTTCTGTCTGATCCACTTTTTTCCTTTATCCACCAGCATTTGCGGACGGGGGCAGAATTTATCCGAAGGACTACTGGATCTTTCCCTATCCTGAATTGCTATTCCTCCGGTTGTTGCTGGAGTTGTGCAGTTATTGAATGACACAGACCTGCTGGGCTCAGAAATAAAAACACCATCCAAAGCCAGCAGGGGTGGAGCTGTGTGGCTCAGAGATATGGCCAGCAGAATGAAATTGATGGCTGGTTGCTATGGTGCTGAGACACCAGAATCATTCCTTATTAATGTCAATGAGGTCTTTCGTTGGAGTTGTTTTTAACTGAAAAGGCTAGCGAAAGCCAGAAAGAGAGTGGTAATTCTGCCACTGCATGAAGCAGAAGGAAGGCCAAGGGATTTTTAAGGCTTGCCCTTTGCTCTTGGAGATGGAAATGAAGAGGAAAGGTTTCATCCTAATCACTTTTTGTCCCGATTGCACAGCAACAACGGCAGGACTTAAAACACTTTCAAAATAAAATTACATTTTAATGCTTTTATCCCATTTATGTTCCTAGGCATCCAAAAGACCCATTCCACTGCTCAGGTGAGTCCTAATGAAAATTCCCCAAACAAATTTGATTGTCCATAGTCATTCCTACTGGTTACCTTAAGAGTACGGCATTTTTATTCACTATGCTAGAGTACAGTCAGATCTGCATAGGACAAATGTGAATGTCACCACAGTATGGATAACAGAGACCAGGCCATCTCTGTATAGGAGAGGCTGCAACTAGCAGAAATGGTTTCATATCAGAAATGCCAACTGAACATCTAAATTTAACATCTCAGTTGTGCTGAAAACTAGGTCCTTCATGGGAAAAGTGAAGTTATATACAGAACAACTGATACACTACTGTCTTTCAGCTTAGACAAACCCTCTTTTCTGTTTTGCCAATATTATCTTTCCTTTTCTTATGTGTTCATTACATAAAAGCATTTCCAGACAAAGTCACCCTTCTGGTTTTATTTCATTATCTGTAACAAATTGCAATCCTAGTTGGTCAAATTGCAATCCTAGTTGGTCAGTTCAAGAACTTTTGCATACTCTCACTTTCTACGCTATTTCTTTGATCTGTAGATAACGAATATCTTCCTCCCATGATTCACCCAATCGCGTCAGGAAAGGAAGTGAGAGTGTATCGATGCCTCACCTCAGATACCACACAGTTGAGTTGGAATATTTGTCCCTCTCCTTCAACTTGCCGTATGCAGAGTTTGCATACTAACTCCAGCGTGTTCAGGCTGAATCTTTCCAGGGTGAAGGTACAATGCAGATTTCTTTGACATCCACTCCAGATGTGGTAAAAGGGAATTTCCTGGAAAGAAATAATACTGATCATAAAAACGAATTTCTGATTTTTCACTTAGTCAAATCTATGTTGGACATAAATCTAAAGTGACTAGATTAGTGTAATAATTGATCAAATATAGTTAAGAGTAGAATGGAAGGAAATAAAAGAGTAATAATTCCATAACAAAATACATAAATAAGGTAAGCATATATTTAACATGGTGTTCTCCAGACAAACATACTCCAGAATTTTAACCATAGCCTGGGAATTCTGGGAACAAAAAATCCCCATTCTTTCAAATGGTATCTGAGATCCTAAAACAAGAAAAAGTTTCTAACTTAGATGTAATTTAATGTCAAATTACTGACTTTTATATAACTGATATTTATTAAACTCCCACCACTGCATTTTTATGTAAATTTCCAAAGATATTTTTTATCGTTATATAATATTTGCATTATAAAAAAGAGATTAATTCTTGGAATTAACAGCAATGAAACCAGGTAGGCAGGTAAATGGATTCTAGCTATGATATAGCTGTTTCATTTGTTGTTAAAATATGTATTATTTCATATACAATAGTTTTCCTTACTCTACACCAGGGGTCCTCAACCTTGGCAACTTTAAGACTTGTGGACTTCAACTCCCAGGATTCCTCAGTCAGCAAAGCTGGCTGAGCAATCCTGGGAGTTAAAGTCTACAAGTCTTAAAGTTGCCAAGGTTGAGGATCCCTGCTCTACACTATCAAATATTTCTCTATTGTTTCTGTAATCATTATATGAATTGTCAACTACAGATTTTATTTATTTTTATTCCGCCTTATTATTTTATAAATAATGCAAGGCAGCGAACATACATTATACTCCTACCTTCTTCTATTTTCTCCACAATAAGAAACCTGTGAGGTAGTTTGAGATAAGAGAGTGATTGGCCCAAAGTCACCAATCTGGCTTCCATGACTAAGGTGGGACTAGAACTCACAGTCTCCTGGTTTATAGGCCAGCATTCTAACCACTCACCATACTGACTCTCTCACTTAAAGGTAACATTCAAGATCTGTGGAAATGTGATGGTACACCTTTAAATAATTATTATCAGGACAAAATGTAAGAATAGCTCTGTTGAACTAGGCCAGGGGTAGGCAACCTTGGCTCTTTTGTGACTCGTGGACTTCAACTCCCAGAATTCCTGAGCCAGCTATGCTGGCTCAGGAATTCTGGGAGTTGAAGTCCACGAGTCACAAAAGAGCCAAGGTTGCCTACCCCTGAACTAGGCCAAAAGACATTTTGTTTCTCATTAGCCAACTGGACTTTGAGATACTTACAAGTAGGAATCTGAGTCTGAAGTACTCTCAAACAACAGATAACAGTGAGCCATTAAGAATAATAATACTTGGCAGATCTGTCTTCTATTGATTTTACTTATTTTTTTTTAAATAAAACTAGCTAAGTTAGTGGCTATCATCACATCTTGTGATAATGAATTCCGCAGGTTAATTATACATGGTTCAGTCATATAGTCTATTAGCCCACTGGTTCTTTTTCACATACAGCTCACAACCCCTTACAAGGTTAGTGATACTTCTGTCTCAATATGCATCAGTTTACACTTACTTAAATGAAACAGATATGCTATTAGGTTGACCCTTCATCCAGTTTAAAGGGATCCCATTGCTATCTGTTTGATATCTTTGGCAAATCTGGCCTGTTCACTGTGCATTCCTTATCAAGATCCTTTATGAGCATTTAAAAATACAAAGCCCCAATAAACATATCAAAAATGCAAAGTAGAATCATTTAACCAAACAACGTAGCAGCAGGTGTTAAACATTCTTTTATTCTTATCAAGTATTCAGCAATTTCAGAAATTCTATATTCCCATTTGACTTTGAAATACTGAATGATGCTTAATATTGCAAGACGGCTGATGAATTCTTCTAGAATTTGGCAATTCTTACCTGGTATTTTGCTAGTAGTTTACTCTTCCATAGGGAATGAGTAATATCATGAATAGATAAACGAAGATTATGAGTGCTACCCTTAAAATGTAAAGCCTTTGGGTCCTCCAATAATTGTCCACCCATTTGCCTCTCCAACTGCAGCACTTCCTGAGTGTTGGAAGAAATACAAAGTGCATTTAGCATGGGACTAAAAGAGTCATTGATAACATGTGAATTAAAACAAAGTTGTGCACCCTGCTCTGTTCTGTGAAGTCAAGATCATTATAAATTCATTCATTCATTCATTCATTCATTCATTCATTCATTCATTCATTCATTTAATTTTTATAGCACCCCACTTAACCAAGTGACTCTGGATGGCTTACAATTCTAAAACAACTTAAAACATATAAACAATAACATATAAAACAATAAAAATACTCACAAAATAAATTAGTTCAAATAGCAGCTGGGATGATTAATCAACCAATAGTAAAACCAAGTAACAGGGTCCTTAAACACATTTGGCATTCCAGGCCCAGGTACATAGACAACGTTTTAAAGCTTTGCGAAAAGCCAACAGGGTTGGAGTCATTCTAATCTCTGAGGGGAGATACAGCAGAAAAAGCCCACCAGCTGTATCTCTGAAATATCTGCCAGAAAGACTCACCAATTGTATCTCTGAAACAATGTTATTAGCTACTAAGTTTTATAGGTGAAAGGAGATTTGAACCCAGATCTCATTGTTCTAAGTTTGGTTATCTGAGGTGTATACTGAAGCATTATATACTCATAATTGACTCATAAATAGACTATGAACTGAGTAGCCCAAGAAAAAACATTTTGCACCAGGAAAGACTGATTGCTTTAGATAGGCTTTAAAAGGATGACACCTATTATACCTCAGCTGGCTGAAGAATTCTGGGAGTTGTAGTCCACAAGTCATAAAAGGGCCAAGTTTGAAGACCCCTGTGTTATACAAACCAGTTATAGGACACAGCCAGAATCTGGTCAACATGGTAAGATAAGGACTATATATGGTCCTATTCTGATTCAAACAGGAAATTACTTGATAGGATGAGTTGTACTATATATTACAATGATTTTGCAAATTGATCCCCCAAATCAAAATTAATGTAATTTCTATTTGAATGTTCATTAGGCCAAGAGGGGTCTTTTTCTGTACAAGGTTGAACTTCTTACATTGCCAGTAACAATCCAAATCAGAGGAAGACTCCCTTCTTTCCTACTAAAATCATAATTAGAGAAGCAAGGCTGCACTTCATATATGAAGGTAAAAAGGGACTTCAGGGTACATGTGTAACACCTGTCACAACTCCTGGAACCAAACTCATCTTCTCCTGGCATTGCTGTGCAGCTGCTTGGTCCTGGGAAAAGATGTAACCATTTCATGGGCTTTCAGATAGGTGCAAAAGTCCTGTTAACTAGTTGATTGGACTTTACAAATCACACTCACAGTTTTTCCCCATGTATGCACGCACACTCCATACATAAAAGAAAGGAAAATATGCCTTTTCAAAAAACATACAAAATCATTATGATGATCATGCTCACAAACTATTTAGCATAACTGAGAAAGCTGTTGTCTCCAACTAACCTGACAATTCGTAAAGTCAAAATATTGTTTACATTTAAATGGGGGCTGAGGGGAACCTAATTAGAAAGCTTTTAGAATTACATTTTGCCAGTCAGTTTTAGCTTATTGTAAGAACACCTTAATTATCATGTGAAGATGCCTAAAAACCAAAGCGATAATAATAATTTGATTGCTATCAATGTTAATTACACCCAAATTATAGTCCTGAGTTGTGAGAAGGAAGATTCTCTGTATCTCCTTTTGGTAGTTCACTGATATATTCCTCATACAGTCTATGGTTATGCATAATTAAGATTCACTTAAACAGGAAAATTAATAACACTACGATCATTATTATCTAGTAATCCCACTCACCTTTTCAAAGCAATTCAATACAAACTTGAAAGGAAGATGGGTATGGGTATACAGTATTTCTAGTTCCATGTTACAAACATGGAATGAACATTTTAAGGTTTTCCTTGCTTTTTCCCCCCTCCTAAACTTGGGAAAATTGACATTAGGGATTTTTCTGAGTGAATAAGGGAATGGATAACAGAAAGAATAAAGTTTTTTCTTGGTTAATGTATTGGATTACATGCAGGAAGAATTAGATTCAAGTCCAGTTTGAACCATCAAGGCTGACTACGTAACACTACTAATAATTGTGTAATATTAATAAGCAAATTTACTTGGAACAGCTTGCATCCTGAGACAATACCTTTACATCATCAACATCTGCCTATCCCAGGGTCTTTGGGACGAATTCGGTAGTGTCAGGCTTGAATAAAATGCCAAATCCACTCTGAACATCTGGCTGACTATGCGACCAACATAACAGCAATAATAGTGCTTTTTTTTTTTTTGTTTTACTAAACTTCAAAACAATTTTAGCATGTTTTAGCTTACTCAAAATAAACATGTAGCATTATAAGATTCAGAGGGCTGATTTAATCTGAAAGCCTTACAGTGGTTGTATGGTGCCTTGCTATTTTTTGTCAGGACACATGTTTGACATAAAACTTAAATAAGTAGGCAATTGTACTGCTAACTTCTTTTAAGACACCTATCCATACTTTCATCTAATGTTACAGTACTAAAAACAGATATGAAGGGACCTGCTGTTTGGATACAAGTTTATGGAAGTTTGCTTGAAGGTCTCCTTGGTGCTATGCACAACACTCCCGGAATGTACTATGACTTGCCAAATGCTTCACAATGCTTCTGTTGTCTTGCCTGGTCAAATGTATGGTAAAGTATGACACGGGGCCTTTATGCTGCTGAGTCCCAGGATAAGGCTATATAAGTAAACTTTGGATTTATTTAAGCGGACTGGAATACATTAACTTGTATATTATTATACATTATGCTCTTTTTTACATTAATTAATACAACATTAAAAATAGGATGTGTATCTATGTTAAGTATCTGAATTCCTAAAAACCCATTTGGCTCCACGGAAAACCCAAAAACGTTGGAACAGCTTCACAGACTTCCTTGCATAAGCCAGCAGGCTAGCTCCCTCTATTACTAATTCTCAGAAAACATTTGTTTGCACATAAAAAGTCTAGAGAATATGAGAAAATGCCTACTGATTCTGTCGGCCAAAATGGGCAGATAAGATAAAATAATTTATCTCTAAGAGACTAAAACCTTGACACTGCTCAGAACTTAATCCCCTTTTAATGAGTTTGAAATGCAAGCAATAATATTCTAATGAATAAAATGCAGTAATTTTCTAACAACACCGTCAGATACTGCCCAAAAAACCCCACATGTGGTTCAGAAAAGCTTTGTCAGCTTGTATTCTATTGCTACAGGCAGATAATTGTTTGTAAAAGTTTTAAGATCGTATGGCACTATCAGGTTTGGCCTATTGTTTCTATTCAAACAGGGGCTGTATGTTTTTGAAGCACTTTAAAGCCCTAAAATTGCTGTGGTAAGGTGCCAGACTAAAGAGGATTTTTTAAAAAAAGCTATTTTCTTTTGCCTTTAAAGATGTATATGACTTGTTTTTATTGTTCTGTAGAGCCCTTGTTGTTCTCCGAGCTTGATTGTTTGCTTGCACACATTTCATTACCCCAGTAGATAACATCATTATGAAAGCACCAAGGACTACATAGTTAAACTGAATTACAAATATTCTCTTCTACTTTACAGTTTTATCAAATGTTTCCTTACTGTATTTAAAACAGTTGCAGAAGTTATACCATTATCCATTAAGTAACACACCCTGACCACTGTATTAACTGAGAGACACAATGTAAACAGTGTACTATAACAGCGTACTACCATTATTACCAGTGGTGCAATAGTAATAGCAATAGAACAACAATAATTGTTGTTCTATAAAAGGCATTGCCAATGTCAGTTGGAGTCACGTGGATTTGCAAGCAAACCATTATGTAAACCCATTGAGAAAAATCCACTCAACAGACAATCTACAAGTAAAGACTCAGATATCAATAATGGTATGCTTAATGATGGAGATTATAACTGCACCATAGATTCCAACTACAAAAGAGTTGGAGCTGTATCTGTCGGTGCAGAAACCCTGCTGTGAATTAGTTGAACTCACATGAATGAATAAGATTGTGTGTAAGAATACAGAAAGCAGCAATGTTGGATCATTTGTGTTGCAAATTCTCAGTGCAAACACTGCAGACAAAGTTATCCAACTAAGCAATACAACAGCAAGCATTGAATTAACAACCCCGGAGGTTCTTTTATCATTATAAAGTATTTACAAAGAGGCATTTATATGTTTTGTTCCTCTGGGGAGCTGGCACTTTGCATCAAAAATACATGAACCAGCAATTAAATTTTTGAGCACCTTATGGCCTTTTAATAATGCAAATATCGTGGAAACCAGATTACACTGCAGGTAGACAAAAGAATAAGGCATTCTGGGAAAAGAATTCACTTATAGTGTGAGGGAAAGGATGATGAAAAGGGCATTGTTACATTTTAATCTGTATTTTTTTTTGTCTTACTCATCTCCATCTTTTGTTATAAAAGATATTAATGGACATTTGTAAGTAATCAAAAGTAAAGTCCACAAGTAAATATTAAAGCAATAATGATAATGATAACAACAACAACAGCAACAACAACAGCACCATCAAACATCCAACAAACATGGAACTGCCTATATACTCAGACACTACCTTAACAGCTCTTAGGTCCTTTGTTGGGACTTGAACTGTTAAGTCTTTACCAGTCCCAGACTGTGAATCGAACCAAAGATTAAATCTTAAGTAATAACAGCAGCAATGGCAAGAAAAGGAGAAGGAAGGAGAAACCATGATAATATCAAAAATGAAAATTACTTTAAGGGCATCTTGGGTGTCATCCAGACAGTAGACACGGATGTTGTATTCCAAGGATGAGCAGATCAGTGGCCCAAATATGGCCAGCTTCAGACGTTTTGTGGCTGCTTTGGTGACTGACTGCCCTACTAAGGCATAGGTGCTAAGAGTTTCTGTGAGGATATGGCATGCCTCTGGATCCAACTGGATATAACATGGAGTAGTGAAGTTTTCTTCTCCAACTGCTACTACATCCTGAAAAGATCAAAGACAATAGAATAAGAACAATTTAATGGCTTGGGCCTTGGACAATGTTGACAACACTGCTTCTGTGCATACCATTTATGGAGTAAAATTGTTTTCCCAGTTATAATACCATGGAGACATGTAAAATATTTGGAGAAATCTAAGAAAAACTGATACCAAGCAAAGTGTTTCAGGAACTAGAATTCAAATAAATCAGGGATATACAGTAGCTTTCAAAATACTTGCTCACTTATTTACTGTATATTTGACTATTATTTATATAAAATGTTTTCCTAATATTTCAAGTATGGGTGGCCCCAACTTATTTTGATTTTCACAAGCAAATTAAATTACTGTATGTTTCAAGCAGTTAACATTTTTCCATGCAAGGATTCAAATCCAAAGCTGCTGGTTTTTTTTGTGTGTGTGTTTAATGAGGCTATAAGAAGAGAGACATGAACCACACCTTGGCTACAAGACAGTCCATATAACATGGGAATCCTGGATCATCCTGATAAAAAAAAATTGAAGAGAACGAAAGAAGAAGGCTCTTGTTTTATTAATGAAAGAAAATGCCTCCTGGGATTTTTAATTAATTATCCCATCTGTATTATTTTTTATAAATAACTCAAGATGGTGAACATATCTAATAGTCTTTCCTCCTCTTTTCCTCACAACAGCCATCTTGTGAAGTGAGTCAAGTTGAGAGAGAGTGACTGGCCCAAAGTTACTCAACTGGCTTTCATACTTAAGTTAGGAATGTCAAGAGTGCCACTGAAAGCACTGTGAATGATTATGAGCAAATAAATCTATTTATTCCAGTAATTATAGTCATTGGATCATTGCATTTTATTACCACAAGATGCACATGATCCAAAGATGCAATATTATGTGGAGAAAAAAATAGGAGCTTGGATCACTTTCCCACAATTTTTAAGCCATATTCCAATTAGATTAACCCATCAGACTCAAGAGATGCAAAAGCACTTGAGTCAGTGATTTTGGAAGCCACCAGTTAATCTGAGGGACTGAAAAGGGGGAATTGACAACTTGTAACATGGATACAGAGTTCTAATGTTAAATCCTCTCATCCTCACAATGACTCAGGTTATTTAGACAAGCACTTGGTATATATTGGAGACAGACATGGTAAAGAACAGGCAAGTGGAGAAGATTGAAGTGGGATCTAACTTTGCTAGGATCGTGTAGGAGAAAAGAAATGGAGGGAAGAGTTAAATGCATTATCAGTTTAGAGTCTTTGTGTTGCCACAAGAGATCCAAGTCCACCCCACCCCCCAAATTCTGTTGACCTTTATTTAATGCCAATTTATTGTTGATTTCTAACATATTGCTGACCTCTCTGATGATGACACTACAGATCAAGGAGATGAAAACTGTATCATGATCACTAATGCTTTAGGAATGTCTAGACCCAGCCAGATCAATCACAAAAGAGGCACTCTCTTTTCCATAACTGAAAACAAAATATCCCTATGTCAAAAGAAGACAACATTGGCAACAGCAAAATGCACTTATGAAAATGTGCTTTCATTGCCCAAACCCTACAGTTAGCTAGGAGACTGAGGTAGCCAGAAAGCATCAAAAACAGTCCATTTGAAAATATCTTCATATTCCTGATTGTCTTCTATAGAAGAGGAGTATAAAAGAGGACAAACAGAAGGAACAAATATCTAGTTAAACTAAGGAGAAAATATACAAAAGAAAGAAAGGAATAAGATATGGTGTCAGAAGCTTGTTCAAGATTGCATGCTCACATGTGCAACAAGAGATTGTACCAAAATAATGAGTACAGATAACCCAATTCCGACTACAGCAGCAAAAGTTTTCTGGGGTTTGATGTTGGTTAACCTGAAAATAAAATGTGGATCCTTATTTTTATATATTTAATTTGTGATATTTGTGATATTCTTTCATAGCAAAGTGTTCTGAATGGTTTACAAGAATATTCAATAATGAAATCAAAGGTGTAGAAAATAATGAAACATCATGTACAGGATAAAAGTTAATAGCATGGGAAAACATCAAAGGGAAAATGTGACATGAATCTTAATTTGATCAAAAGGAAGAAAAAATAAACAGAAAAGAGTCTACTAAACATTTCCCTGGACAGGATGACAGTACTATGAAATCTCTAAATGTAATTTCCATACATCTTACTTTAGATAGTAAAAATATTGCACAAGATCATTGCGCAATACAAATGGAAAAAATGACCACCATTTCTTAACTGGGGCCAGAAACTGATAATCAATGCAAGCAGGAAGCATTAGATACTGTCAAATCCCTATAAATATATATACAAGAAGCAAGAAATAAAGAACCTATCATAAAAATATACCTGACAAGATTAGATCACTTGTCAAGATATCACTCAGTCAACAAATTTTCAGTTTACAGTATGTATGTTGAGTGTGTATGCATTCATACTTTAGTTTATTTCCTGTTTTCTATATGTACAGTGCTCAAGATAGCTAATATTTAAAAATAACATGGAAATACAAGATAAAACAGCAAATCCACATATAGTAATATCATTCATATTCAAAGGGGTATCTAGAAAGTTCTTATGTGAAGTTAAGCAAAGAATGGCTGTTCTAGTGATAATTTAGGTTCTCAATTTTGTAAATTTAGGTTTTTGAGAGTGAATAAAACAAGTCGTTTATTTTACAAGTCCATTGCTTTATATTCTGAACATTAATGGAAAATTCCACATAGCAAATATTTCAATATAAAATCAGCATATTAAAGCCTAGAGGTGATTTTAGAACTGAAGTATCTGTTTTATTCAGTTGCTATTGCTATACAACTAGCAAACAATTCAAATTATTATGTCAAGTACATTTTACAAAAAGTAATTTTACAAAAAAAGGTTAGAATTTCAACAGAATTGCAACACCTATGTTTTCTCAAAGATGACAGCGAAACAATGCTGACTACTTTAGTGAAGGTACAGATTTATTAGCAGATGCCTGCTACAAAGCAACATATTACCCTTTCCTACAAAAATGTGTTTGGACATATTTCCAACCACTTAGCACCACTGAGTAGATAAAGTAGCTCACTCTCTACCAGAGTTATTAATACTATACCACTGGAATGAAGAAGTTTTTCTTTAAAAAAAATCCCATCATATCTTATCTTTTTTTCCCCAGTGACTTTCAACTATAAAGGTAATGTTAGATTATAAAAAAGATAAAAAAATTTCAAGTAACCATAAATTATAGCAGTTAGATTAAGATGGAAATGTATGAATTAGATATGCCTCTTTTACATCTGTATATTGATAGATAAAGTCTAAAGAAGAACTGTTTTAATACTTGGTTGAATATGATTATTGTGTTTTGTTTAATCAGGTTTTATATCTTGGACTATACGAAATTTTCAAGTTCATAAAAGGCTGTAGAATTCATATGAATATAATTACATTTCTTTTCAGTCTTTCCACATCAAGATGGGAGAATCAAACATATATGTAGTATAACTAGCTACATCCCATTTCTCCTTCATGCTTTTAAGAATGTATGAATTACAGAAAAAAGCTTAAATTGATCCCAGGTGTTCCAGAAAAAAGAAAAGAAATATTCTAAGCTCTACCATCTTCTGATGAACATTTAGAGCTTTTTAAAAAGTCTTTTTATCTATCCAAAATCTGCTTAATACTGATGGTGTTAATTCTTATTTGATATTGGCACAAATCAGATTTTTTTCCCTAACATACCAAACAATTTCAGTATCAGGAATAACACAATATACTATCTACTATTACTCAGAACTTATAGCTCTTCCCTTAATTTACAACTCAGAACACTCCATGGAAATTGCAGTCCCAACACCAAGTTGGGAAATGTGAATGAAATGATAAAAAAAATGGCAATGATACATACAGCTCATGAAAAATATATATTTAATGGCTATTCAATCAGACAATGTGAGCCATGCAGGTGAAGGGCAATCACCTCACCTCCCATTGTCCCTGGGCTGCTTGGTTCTTCAACTGAATTTTCCAGTCTTCGGTGTTTGGTTCTGCACAGTGGTGCATCGTTAAAATGATAGGCCGAGTTAGTAATGCTCCTGGAGGCCCACAACTCACTACAGGGGTCAAAAGGGTTTGACAATCTTCTATTGGTGGCCTGAATGGATTATAAAGGAAGAAGGAAAAAAAATATCATCTGGTATCATTGTTAAATACCTGTTATTATTTATCCATGAATTGATATCACAGTGAAGCTTGGCATTATTTATTATTTAAATTATAATATAATAACTATTTATGCCTAAAATTACTGCAAAAGAATAAGGAAGGAAAGCAGAGGGAATATAACTCTCAAACAATGGCAGGCAGTATCTACAGTATGATAAATATTGGGAAAACATCAAATGAAAAGTAAGCTACTGCCAGTCTGAATATGTTCTATAGTAGATTTGCAATAGAACTTCCACTGTATTTTATTTATTTATTCTTGAAAATGACATTGCTTCCACCACATAGACACTAGGATTCGTGTAACATCTTGTTCATTGAAGATCTCATCAAGTCATCATAACTTTTTTAGTTATTTTTTTCCTTTCTTTAACACATTCACTCTTTCTTATATGTTAATTTTCAATTTGACCGTTATTTTTTGTCTCTATAGATGGCCAAACTTCTCAAATTATTACTGGTCACCAACTCTGTATCAAATCTAGAATTATTATTAGTCATTTACAAACCACCTATTATCTTTCCAATAGTATTTGTCCATCTTAGAAGGTCTTCTTTTATTTTCCCATACTTAGTAAACATTTTACAAGCAATATCAATACATCCACTTGCTCTAATTTCTCCCCATTTCTATAATGTGTACACACTCACACACATGTAACTATAAAATCATTCCATTTTCTATCAGACACAACTATGCTTGTTCTTTCACACATTAATTTTCAGATTCACACTCCTTGCTACAACTTAGTATCTATCTGACATTCATTGGAAATCATTCAGATTGTCAACCAACAAAACAGTAAAAGCTGCATGCAAAAGTACATGTACATTTACATCTGCAACCAACACACCTCTAATGACACCAGTACAATTGCTTATACATTGAACCATAAATATATCATAAAGCAAGGAGACATGACACATCCTTGTCTAACTCCTTCTTTGTGCTGAACCATTTCTTAAGCATTTTCATTCTTAGCTAGACTTTGCATTTAGCAGCCAAAATTTTAAACTCATATTCATGCAAAAAATTCCATACTCTGGGCCTTATCATTTTATCATACACATAATACCTTCTTTCATCAACTTTCTATTCATTCTTCTAGATTAATCTGCCTAACAATACAGATTTATATTTTTGCTTCCTAAAACACTTTATGCAGATTCCTACAAATTCTTCATACAAAAATTCACCCTAGCAATAATACAAATATTTTCCTAATTGAAACCCTCAGTTTGAGCCAGAAACAGTATTATGAAGCTTTCACTAATTATAAAACTCAATCTAATGCTCATCCTCATGCTAACGTTATGCAGAGGCATACTGCTTGATTACTCAGCTAATCGCTCATGCTGCCAGTAGGAGTAGCTAACCAAAATAGGAAATCTGCTTGCAGTTTGTTTAGCATTATATGTAACCTGTGATGCCTTGTTTGCCACTCTACACAAGCCAGAAATAAGAAGCCAGGGGTGATGGGAGGAGGGGCAGAATCAAAGTAGAATTCAGCTTCTTAGAGAATAATCCAAAATCACTAATTTGAATGTAGGTCTTGGTAGGAGGAGTCAAGTAGAAACAATTAGTTAATATTGAGCTGAGAAATTTCTGCTAATGCAGGTCTTTGTGGCAGTCTTCTGTATTGCACTCTATAAAGGCATATTTTGATTGACGGAATGACTGATTGATCTGTATGCTGCAGAACCCATAAAAAGTCACTGTGGCATAGGAATGACAACTGGAGCTACAGTGCCGCTCAGATTTATTTTATAGTCTTATTCAGATATATTTATAACTCTTCCCTCCTTTCCCCCAGCTAACACTACTCAAATGATGTTAACTGCTGAAAAGACTTGTGTATTCGATACAAATACACACAAGAGAAAAACTACATAGACTTTTTCATTAAGAAAAACTCTGACCATGCGGTGTTCTGGCTCATGTGGTAGCCAATGTATGTACTGAGATACCCCCAACAGTTTTACTCTTGCAGACAGTTCTGCTCTACAAATGCCTGTATCATTCAAACAACATTGCCTGAGGATTCTTGGGAATTTCATATGGTAAATATTTCAAATACTGAATGGGGCTCACGAATCTGACTGAGATCTGTCTCTCTGTCTCTGTCTGTCTGTTTGTCTATCTGTCTGTCTGTCTGTCTGTCTGTCTGTCTGTCTCTCAGTGGCACTGTAGTTCTAGTGTGTGTGGGTGAGAGAGAGAGAGAGAGAGAGAGAGAAGGGAAATGAACTTAATTCATAAACATATTTAGTCGTAATGAGCCATTATATATTGTTGTTTCTGTATAGAGAATTATCTATTACCAGACACAAAACACAGTAGAACTAAGTAAGCCATTTAAATATTGCAATGCTGTTGATACATTAGTCATATTTTGCAACAGAGATTTAAGAAGGGTCAAAACAGTAGATTGTCTGAGAAGAAAAATGTAAAATATCTTCTGTTATTCTAGGCTAGTTCTTGTTTGCAGGTTAAAATCTAGGATTATGTTACAAATGCAGTTAGTATCAGGAAATGTCACAAGTGGATCTTCATTGTAATTGAAAAGTGTATTAAAATATTCATAAACCTTTATTATTGTCTCTTTCCAATATTTTTAATGACCCCGATTTCCATAGACTAATGACTTAGGTTATTCATACCACCAAGTTTCTGGTGGTGTTTCATTAGAATGCAATGCAATGAAAATAGTTTAAGAAATAACAGCTGTGAACTCCAGCAATGACATTTTTTCTTTTGAGGAGCATAAACCAAAATAAATTTTTAATGGGCAGGGAACAGTTTATAGTGATCTGCTGATGGTTCCTCAGAAATATGTGGTGAATGTCATGTACAACTTAAGATGACATTCACTTATGTACTACAATTACCCATGTCACATCTCTTAAAACTTGGTATGAATCTTTTTTTTCCTATGTATTTATCCTAGAGGGCATCATTACTATATTAAGCATTCATCTAGAAAATCAAACTCGGTAAACAGTTATTAGAACTTCACCCAAGGAACCTGGTGTCTGTAGTTACGATTTCTGAGAATGTCATTAATGATTCTGTCTAATCTAAATTACAATATTGGGTTCTCCTCAGGGGAAGCCATGCTGGCAATTAGTAAGCTTGCATAAGTTTATAGTATATATAATTGTGAGTGACATACAGATTTCATTATTTCAACTGTGTCCTCTTTGTTATTGGGCCAATTATTTAGTTTGCTGGAATAAAATACTATACTTTGATTAACACAGAATTTAAAGGAAAAAAAATAATATAGTGAAAGAATTGAGATGAATAACCACAGGAGCAGATAGTTATCCTTCCAGACATGTTGGATATTTTACAAATTTAAAACTTTTTGGTATTTCACTGAAGTTTTACTTCATGTATATGTTTATATAAATGTATTGTCTTCTCCAAATTGGCATTATCAAAAAATGTTTTGGGCAGCCTTTGCCAATCCTATATTTGCACTTCTTTCTTTTGCCCAGAAATGCCATATGCTAGATTCAGTACTTTTTTATTTTTATTATTTTTTCTTATAACAAATATTCTTCTGAGAGAACAATGCCAGATTATGTAGGTGGCAAAAAAATGCATCAGTATTCAATCATAGCAAAATCAATGTCACATAAGAACTAAAAAAAGAAATGTGAAGATATTATAATAGAAACTGTTGTTATGTGTCTTGATAATTAGAGAAAAACTTTGTTTATCTGATATTAGTCATCTACTTGACACTTCCATAAATTGACACTCAACAAAATTTTGGCCAAGAAAATGCATATATATTGTTATTATTGTCCATAACACAAGAAAAGCTTTCTGGATCCATCTAATCTATTGCCAAAAATGCATTCAGAAAACACATAAACATAAACTTATTTCTGATATTCTTTCAGAAAAATTATTATACCTATAATACGAGATAGGATGAGTTAGCAGAAAAGTCATACTGAACTTGCAAAATTATCCTCGTCTCAAAACTATTTTTTGAAAACGGCAAAACAGGATTATGTAGTGTCAGGGAAAAACATGTACATTGCACAAAAAAATGTAAATACATTTTACAATCCAGTCCTGAAGATTTAGCATAATGAGCCATTACATGTTGTTTCCACATTGACACATGTTCTTTATCAGACTGTGCATTGTCAAACTCTGAACCATCAATGTTTTTTGAGAGTGTTATCCCTTGTCTTTCCCTAAGTCTCCTTTTTAAAAAATTCCCCAACCTAGCTAATGCCCCTAAGTTTATATGTCATTGCCTTCTACTAAGGAAATAGAATTCGTCATTAAGAGTAATAGCCTAATTTCCCATGAATCTGTGTAGTTCCTTTTAAAACCTTCTAAATTCATTATCATCACACCATATGGCAGTAAATTCCATATTTAACTATATTTTTGTTGTTTATATTTATATTACTACATTTATATGACCTCCCATCTTGCATAAGTGACCCATTTAAAACATCAGTACAATACAGTAACTCAAAATGAAAAAGAAAAATGAACAACACTAAACAAGAACAAGACAAAAAAAGAACAAAACAAAAACCTATGTGTTATAACACCACTTTTTATTTTTAATTTCTGAATAAACTGAAAAAAAAAATTAAGACAAAGAACCTGTTCTGTTATTCCTGAATTATTCTGCACTTAGTTTCCCAAATACCTCTTAACTACTCAAGCTGTGCAATTAACTGTCTAGAATCACACTGTGAGTGAGAGCGGTGTTGCCTAAATTTGACAAATAATAATAATAAAAAAAAAACAGAGTGAAAGATTTCATCACTTGCTCCTGCTCATACCATAGAGAAGAGACCTTATTTCCTCAGCAAGCCTTTTCAGTTTGTTCGCAAACCATTTTATGGCCTCAGCATCTTTTTAGGTTAGTCCAGGGGTAGTCCAAGCAGATATGCTGATCATAAGGTTACATTAGCACAAGCTGTCTCCTCCCTTCAACTAGCACTCAAGCAAATGCGAGCAGCAGAATCTCTTTTACCTCATGTTCTCCTTTCGGTGAACCGTCACATACATTTCATAAACTCTCCCCTGAGGAATCGCCCCCGCAGGAATCAGCAAACTTACTCCTATAGAACAAGATGACAAAAAAAAAGTTGAAGAAAATAAACGAGAAGGGGGAGACAGTCTGACCTTTTGAATAATAAGCTTTTTGGAGATTGACAGAATTTTACCCAGACTCTTGAAAATGAAATAGGATTTTTACAGCCATCTTAATAGATGTGTTTTTCTGACTTGTTGTGTTTGCCTTCTGCATTCTAGGAGTCTGAAACTTCTTTTGTTTTATTTAAGAAACGAGCAGATGGTTGCACTGCTGTTTAGATGGTAAAAATGAGGGGGGGGAAAGCCAAGAGTTGCATTTACTATTCCAAACAGTAGTAATGGGATCATTGTTCTTGGCAATTCTTATTTAATGAAACTTGGGGAAAAAAGGGCAACAAAACATTGCTCATGAAACAACAGGAGTCTCTTTCATGTTCCTGAGGATATCAGCTTTATCTGGTCATTATTCACTATTTAGATGAACTAATGTACATCTGGCTACAGAATGGGGAATATTCGCTACATTTTTGTATTGCCAGCTGCTTGGGATATTTATTGGATTACAATTTATAATACAGCCCATAAAAGTATGCTGTCAAAATGCAATTAAATTGTAATCATTTAAGATTCAGCAGCTGCAAAATTAAATGTATTGTTAAAATCTCTCTAGGTCCACAATCCCTACCCAGATCCTCTCCTCTCAGAGGAAGCCTTTAGGCAGGGGTGATAGGGATGTTAAAAGTCCCAAAAGTGCTTTTCAAAAGGCCACTGGATTTTGTTTTTCCTTGAAGATGTTTTGCTTCTCATCCAACAAGCTGTTTCAGTTCTTTCAGTTTTTGGAACTGAAGAAGCTTCTTGGGTGAGAGGCGAAACATCTTCAAGGAAAAACAAAGTGCAGTTGCCTTTTGAAAAAGCAGCTTTGGGACAACCATGACTTGGATGACCGAGAATAGACATTTAGGGATACTAAAGTTTCCACTGATGAACATTCTTAATGGTTCAGGAAGCAATCACATTTCTATTGATAATCTTCCATTTCAGATATTATAAAAGGTAAGAAGAGTGTCTGTATTATGAGAAGAGAATGTTGCATTATCCCCTTGTGCCTTATGAAAATGTTTGCAAGCTTCAAGACAGAGAGATAAACAGGCAGAGAGTTTGCTAGTGCTAATTAGATGCTGTCCTCATGACCATCCAGATTCTGATGTCAACAAACTTCCTCAACATCACCCCTGGCCTGTTGGTCTTGCCCTGCTATGTTTTGTATATACAGACTATTGTATGGTCTCAGCAGCTAAATAAGCAAATTAATTAACAGTGATTACAACACAACTGAATATTCCCCACCTTCTCATTCTAAAACCTCTCCTGTATGGGAAGTTCCCCAGTGCTTCCCAAAGTCTGGCAACAACTTCAGTCCAACTTCAATCCAACTAAGAGCTGTGGTGACACAGCGGTCAGAATGGAGTATTGCAGGCTAACTCTACTCACATTGCCAGGAGTTCGATTCCTTCGATCCTGACCTGCTCAAAATTGACTCAGCATTCCATCCTTCTGAGGTCAGTAAAATGAGGACCCAGATTGTTGGGGTCAATATGCTGACTCTGTAAACCGCTTAGAGAGTGCTATAAAGCACTGTGAAGTGGTATATAAGTCTAAGTGCAATTGCTACATTGTTCTGTGTCATATCATCTCTTCTTATGAGACAGAACTTACACATAAATAAGTTGATTGGAATACCCGCAAATGGTCATTATAATTATGGAAGACATAATGGATTTTCTTCTTTGTTATTTTTTTTTTCTATTTGACCACCAAAGAGCTCATTTTTCTTTAAAATATAAATAAATAAATTCTGAGATTGCAAATGCAGAGAGAAAGGACTATTGTATTGTAAACATCTGCCTTCTTACTGAGCTGGAGGAAACAAACTGAGATTTGGAACTGATTTCTTTTTTATAATTAGTTTGTTCTTTTTATGTCAAGTGACAACAGAACCCTTTTTGCCTTGAACTTCAAAGTTTTCTCCCTCTTCACTTCTTTAATTGTGATACATGAAAGAAAAAAAGCCAAGGGCTGAGCATCCTACTTCAAATAGGTTGACAGTAAAAGGTCTCTGTCTGATCGCAATGACTCAAGAGTTTTGCATTTTTCTCCTTCAGAAGACCAAAGTTACTGAGAAGAATATGTATAATAGCCAAATAAAATCAAATGAGAGAAAAATATTTCTCTGATTTAAATGTAGGATACTGCTTTCTATAATGACCCAAACCTTTGCTAGAGGAAGGAAAAATATCTCCAATAACTTTGGAAATACCTGAGAAATGTTCTTTAAAAGCAAATGACTGTAAATAATAATTTACCTGAATTCGGTACAATCAGATGACCTCCAAGAGAATTGAAGGTCCCAAAAGCAGTGCACGATGGATCTGTTTGCCGTGCAAGGCTCTGGTTTTTAATGTTTAATGCTTCATTATCCAGTAGGGATTGAGTAATCTGTGGAGAGAGTTTGGATGAAAAATCGGACAGCTCATCCTGGGGTGTGACTGCACCAGAATTATTGTAAACTTTGATCTTCAAGTTGGGCAGTGGATCCAGAATTGGAGAGTTGGTCATTGGAATTTTATCAGAGACGTCATGCAAGGCATAAACTGGGCCCCTATACATAGCTGCTGCAGAAGTAAGATCAGGAGGTACAGCTAGGAGATCTGTTTTAAAGAAGAAGAAAAATGTAATATTAAAATCAAGAAGCCATGGCCTTAAAAACAGCATTCCCAACAGGCTTTCTCTGGATTTGATATGAATAAAACCCTCAGAGGGTTCCATATTCAACCTGGGCAACTTTGAACATATTTTGTTAAAAA
This sequence comes from Protobothrops mucrosquamatus, assembly GCF_001527695.2. NCBI lineage: Eukaryota > Metazoa > Chordata > Lepidosauria > Squamata > Viperidae > Protobothrops > Protobothrops mucrosquamatus. Next base: position 108,991 of record NW_015388196.1, on the reverse strand, counting down.
AAATAATATGCTCATAAACCACAGATAAAAAGTAATTTATATTAGTCATGAAAGGCTTCACTAATTCATGGACTGAGTGTAGGGTTGGGCTGTATAACTTGAAATCTGAAAACATTTGAAAATATTAACCTGCTGCATGCAGCTAAAATTATGTGTGGAAATTTGTGCAGTCATACTAAGGCATTTCACATATGAAGATTCACATTTACAGGTAAGAATCTGATGTTTTTCCAGATGATTTCTGTGCATCATGCTTATGGGTAAAGAACATGGTTAAGATAGGATGGAAGAAGCACGGCTGTAACAGAAGCAGCTTAAATATTTGAACTCCCTCTAATCAATAATTTCTCATAGATGAAGTACATCAACTTGCAGTTCTAGAGATGTCCCAACATATAACTTTTCCAGAAAGATTCCAAAAGTTTTGGCAGACTGACTTCTGATTTGCACAGGAGTTTAGACCAACAAAGTGATCAACAAAATTGACAGAAATGTTGGAAAGAGTTAAGAAAGCTACGCCAGTGTCAGCATGGCAGAAAACAGATCTAGGACATTGTAAAGGCTTAAGATCTAGCTAATGAAAAGAAATCCCCAGGAGACTAATAGAGTTGGGAAAGGATGTGAAAAGTACTATATCACAAGTCTTTGAAAAACAGAAAATACTTTGTAGAAGATTAATCAAGCTGGAGGACAACCTTGTCAACCTTATACCTTACAATATAGGAAGCATCCTCTTATAGTGCACAAATCTTACTAATTTGACAAACACAAATTATCACCTACATCAGACATGTCAAACTTGCAACGTCACATGATGTCACGCAACGTATCGGGGCTGTTTTGCCATTGCCGGCAATGGGATGGGCGTGGCTTCTGCATGACGCGTCCGGCCCATGGCCGGGCAGTTTGACACCCCTGACCTACATGGCAGAATACTTGGTGGCTTTAAGTTTGAGTATGCTTATATCTGCTGGCTAAAAATTACTACTACTGCTACATGTATTTTAGAAGTGGGGTTTTCCTGAGAATGGATTCTAGAAGATTTCAAAAACTTGGGAAGCAAACTGTGATTAGAAAGGTTTTCCAACTAATGCAATCTATATGACAGCAACCTAAGTGCAGTGAAGTTCAGGATTAAGTGCTCTCTTTTTTCTTTATATAAAGGACAAATGTTAGGTGTGTAGAAGTAGGTAGAACTGAAGTTCTATGATATAAAGGTTCCTTTCTTCAGAAGTTCATAAAGCTGAAATCTGATGGGGCCCACAATGTATCCTTCCAGTCAGTCTATTGTGTTTATGTGCTTTAGATGCTATCTGAAGTGTTCTTGTAAGGTAGACTGCACTGATTTCCTGCTAAATAAAGGACTTAGTAACTGAGTATGGCAAAATGAAGAAAAGCTGCTGCCTCAAAACCATACAAACCAATTCTGGAGTGAAGGAACCCAGAAGAGAAGAAAATATAAAAGGGCATCTTATAGGCTATAGATCGGTAAACATTTAATCATGCAATGGTCCAAATCCCAGGTTGACCATTCAAAGTATTCTGACCTTGAAAATAATGTTTCAAGATTGAAAAAAGCTCCAGACCTTATGGAATGTCTCATTTTGAGGCTCAAGTACCTCGTTTACAGATAAGATTTTCCAAGACAAAAATAATAATTTTTTGAAGGAGAGCAGAAGGATGTCAGGAAAAAGATTCTAGGTTATCTTCCTCCCCAAAATGTGTTTTTGTAGGCTATAAATTATTGAAAAGCATATGGCTATCATGTCGCCTCCATTGTTTTGAAGATTTTAATCATATTGGTTTCCTCCTATTGAAATGCACAACGAGCAGATTTGTTTTTGCATCTTGCATCTTCTAAAAGTTTCATTGGATGGACATGGGATGGACTTTCTCCACACAGAAGAAGGAAATGAGAAGTGGCAGCAGTGAAAATAGAATAAATTAGAAGAATTGGAAGAAGTGAGAAAATTAAAAAAAATCTTTCTTCGTATTGTATTCTGTGGGAAATTCTGAAGAATTTGAATCAAAATTCAAAAAAATCACAATGTTTTGGATGTTTTGTAATTTTCTTATCCATTTGGCATTTCTTATTGTTCACGTACTGTATTTATTTTTCTTCTTCTTCTACAGCATAGAAAAATGTAATCCTTGCATGGCTGAACTCTATGAGTCCCGTTGATTTTCATGGAAAATCTTCTTGAAAACAAATCCTGAAAAATGGGCAACCACAGGTGTCTGATATAGTTCTCTAGTAAATGAACTGATTAGAAATAAATCTATAGACCAAACTAATGGAAGTTATCTTGGCATGGCAAGGTTAAATAGAAAAGGAAAAGAAAGCTGGAAGGGCCTGTATTTCACCTCCCAAATTATTTTTCTTTGAATCCTATATAGGATATATAATTGATGAAGAGTCCCTGATCAAAGAACTTACAATTTAGATTGGATAAGATGAAAGGAAAAGTAATGAGGTTTTTTTTTAAAAAAAAAGGAGGATGAAGAAGAAGGCCAAGTGACATTAGCCCTTATAGATTAAGTTTTCTAGATGAATTTATCTTCGGGGCATTTAGTTGGAGAAATCTGCTTTATGGCATAACTCTAAATTTTGTTAATAGTGACTGGAAACGAACAGACAAACCTTGTCTTGTAGCTTTTGTTTAAATTTTGTTAATAGTGACTGGAAACAAACCTTGTCTTGCAGCTTTTATATTTACGGGCTGGAATCCACCATTTAGTGCTGATGAATCTATAATATCTGACTCAAAGTCTCGATGGTTCTTCCGGTAGATGAATAATGCAACAGTTACTGAAATAGCCAAGCACACAATCACAGCTATCACAATGCCAACGTAGAGAGCGACATCATCCGAATCAGGAGCAGCTAGGAGGAAAAAAAAAAAATTGGAACACAAAGGTAGAACATATTAATTGTCCCACATATTTCTATCAGCTCCTGTAGGTGTTTATTATAGTTGTGCAAGTTAATTTGAAATCAAATGCTCTGCCACATGGTTTTGTAAGGAGGAAAAAATATTCAAAGCTTTAGTCATAACTGTTTGTAACTAGACTGTCGAGGCAAATTTAATCAAGAGAGCCATTTAGCACTCTTTTCAGTGCTAATTCATTCAGCAGGGCACCTGTTAATAAAAGACGCTATTTTTCCTTTTGGCATACTGAAGCTTTATTTTTAAAAGTAACCAAATCTTAAAAAAAATAAATGGGAAATGGTGACATGTCTGATAGACAATCTGCCTACTTCTTAAAGGAAAATGCTTTGAGGGCAGAGCTCCATAATATGGAGACATAGAAGTAATTGTATGTTGGTACTTTTCAAATGTGCATGTGTATTTTATTTATTTGAGTCTCTGTGGATCAGTGTATGCATCTGTATGTATGTATCAATTGGGGTGGCTGCATATACTTTGCCTAAAGCAGTGGTTCTCAATCTTTTTAATGCCGCGACCCCCAACCGGTCGTAAGTCGAGGACTAAACTGGTCGTAAGTCGAGGACTAAACCGGTCGTAAGTCGAGGACTAAACCGATTGTAAGTCGAGGACTACCCAACCGGTCATAAGTCGAGGACTTTCCCTGCCCGGGAGCGCCGCGCATGCGTGGTTCCGCCCCCTGCACTGGCCGAGGCGTAGCTGGCAAGCGGCAGAGACGGAGCAGGCCGACCACCAGCTGGCCCAGCTCAAGGGAGGTAAGGCACCCGCTGGAAAAAGGGGAAAAAATGGCAGACAGCCTTGCTTGGCGACCCCCGTGAAATGGTCGATCGACCCCAAATGGAGTCGCGACCCATAGGTTGAGAACCGCTGGCCTAAAGAAATTTTAAATATCTATATATTGTTGACATGCACCCCAGACAAGCTGTGGGGAATCTATTTTTTAAGTCCCAAATATGCAACTTTGCTCTAAGACTATAGGTGACTATTGAAACATTTGAAATGTGAAGGAAAATATCATACTGTCAGAAAATTCAAAACATGTTTCTAATACAGTACTGATTTCTTTTCTAAAAAAAAAAATCATATTTTCTATTTTTTTCTGATTTATAGTAAGCTTCAGATTTGAGAACATCACTGTTTTATGCACGCTGACAGAATGCAAGGAGTCTGCAATCTGTCAGAGCCTAAGGCAGCTGTCCAAATCAGATTTGTTCCTCCTGTTTCAAACATGGTCTGACATGAAAATCCAAACAGCCTCTGCTTTAGACAACTTTCAAGAACAAAACAACAATTAAGAGCAACAGAACAAGCTGATACCTCAACATGCCTTGGATAGCTTGCTGGAATGTATTGAGATGAAGGATGAAATTAGAGCCAAAGCCATCTAACTCAATAATATTTAAGGCCCTGTATTTTTGCCGTATGAATATTTTTCATGTATAATCAGCCTCCTTCCCTAGAGCCTATTCTTCCAAATGAGTGACCAGTGACCGGTGATGTGTTCTTTGATTGCCTTGAAGCACTGTCACCATCTAAATGTCTTTAAAGTGAAGTTTAAATTTAAAGCATCAGGCACAATTCTTCTTTCTACCAGTCTTTTAAAATACAATTGACTTCCAATTTGTTTGTTACCGAGTGTGTGTGTGTGTCTGTACTCTTTGATGAACTCTTACTGTTCTGTTGTTTTTATTTTACAATTATGATTTTATGAAGTTGCTGTCGGTTGGAGTTATTTTAGTTTGATTGTGAGCTCCCGTTCAAATTTTATGTTTGGTTTGATTTAATTTGGCTTTTATTGAAAGACCTGGTAGAACTTCAACAAGCATATAATTATTCATTAATTCATTAGGTGGATATTGTGTCTTTTCTCCCAGAGCTCAAGACAATGTCTATGGAATACCCCTTCATTTTATCCAACAAACTCCTATATCTAGGTTTGGGCTGAAAGCAAGTGACCGTCTCAAAGTCCCCAATTTTTCATGAATAAGGCTGGATTAAATCTGTCTCATCTTATAGTCCAGCATCTTAACTACTACACCACATTGACTTTATTGTATATATAGCACTTATATACAGTGCTATAAGATAGGCCAGTATGATGATGTCCACAACACTGGTGAGGTGAAGCTGAACGTAATCAACATCCACCTACTGTGTTCATAGTTTATTGTACATTTATTCTAAATATCTCAATATTTATCCTTCAAATTTTCCAGTTTATTGAGTTTCACAATGCAGATGAGCAAACTGTAAAAACAATAATAGCAAGGTAGAATTTTCTATGGTTCTATTGTGGGAATCGGACCAGCTTTGGTGATCTTTTCACTTATATGTTTGTAACATATCTTCTTCACTTATCCCACTGTAATATTACCTGCCAACCCATTGCTTCCCTCAAGAAATCTTTCCAAAAAACATGCCTATGGGACATAAATATGATGCACTTTTTCATGAACAGAAAATATTTTACTTATTTTTAAATAGACCAATATTACAATATTTAAATATACTGATATGCTTAAATAGTAAGCCTTTGGATTCCTTATTCGCATATAGGCAATACCTTCTTAAAAGAAAAGATCATGTTCTAAAAATGCTTGGTTTTGGTTTTCTTTAACTCCTAAAGGTGAACACCAATAGATTATCAAGAGACATCAGGTTCAATGTATTCTGCTTAATGGAACTCAAAAAATGCATTTGAAAATGCTACTATTTTATTCTATTTTTCAGAAATGGCTTTCATGGAAAAAAGTGGAAGGAAAGTCATCAAGGGAACCATTTCCCCTCTTTAATCAAATTAAAATGTTGCAATTGTCCAATGCTTTGCTGGAATCTTGGTTTCTTTGATTTTTGTTTTAACCTTCCTTTCTCAAATTTGTTCCCAAGTTTAAGACTCACTCTTAAACAAGCAAAACATAACTCTGAAGAAGTTGAACTTCTCTTCCCCAATGTATGTACAACCTGATGGAAAGTAACTCTTGGATCAGCTAATCAGAATCCAAGCACATGTTATCAAGCAACACTTACAAGAAAATCCATATTCATTCTGGGTTCTCTGTTCAGTTGAAATAGGGTAAATGAAACCTTTAAAAGAAAAAAAAAGATGGGAATAAAATCAAATTAACACAGGGAGCTTTTAAACACATACATTCACACATACCCACAATCACACACAAATGTTTTAATTTAAAAATAAAACAAAAGGAATGGAAAAGGAAAAGGGAAGGAAAGGAAAAGGAAACTCATGGCATTTCAAAATTCAGATTCAGCACACTATTTATAACTTTGCATCTCCTGTCTGCTCAATAGTCTTACTAAGAATTAATAAGTAGACAGATTGAATTTCAGAGCCAAAAACTGGTCTCGAGTCACTAACTTTGGAGTGCTTAAAGTCTTTCTTTTATTGAGCATAAACTCTAATGGATCTAATTTATTTCAGACATCAAGGATCATTAGCATATGGAAAGTCTTCTTCCTCCCAATTCCTGCCATATGCTTTAATTCCCAGGATATATTCAGCAGGGCTCTAAATAATTTTTTTATTTAATTATAGAAGCTAGCTGCTGGCCTAATAGAACTGAAAGAGGCTTGCCTTCAATGGTCAAAGGTTAAATATCCATTTGCCAAGTGTTCAACCCATGGAAAAGCATCATTCCCTCCACTCTTCCTTTTCCCCTAGATTTCAGGGGAATGGTTTTTAACCTTCCCTCTAATAGAAATCCAATTCTGTTCTCCGGGGAGCAAGCAATTTGCCAGAGAGTTGGAAAAGGCATGTGTTCCATTTGAGATCATTAGAAAATCAATAGGAACCTTGACATCATAAAGTAATTTATTTTAGATTTTTTGAAGCTTTGTGTAATATTGACAAAACTATAACACAATTTTTTTTCCTACAAGAAACAAATAGAAAGAAAAGTGACTTTCCCCTGATTTTTAGTGATAATGCAATTCTCAAGCAATCTATTTTTTTTTCTTCGAGCAATTTGCTCTGAAGCTGTGTAGTAAAGAGGAAAAAAAGCTGTTGTTTTTTTTGGTCTATGCCAATGGAGAAACATTTAGCTGGAACCAAATTCCCACTGTGATGAGTGGAAATTGTACTTCTAAATAAGCATGTTCAGAATCAAGGAAACAGCTGGGAGGAAGTTGGCTTACTTACTTAAAAAAAAAAGGAACCAAAATCCAAAGAAACCTGAAATGATGGAATTTTTTTTCATTTAAAATATTGGATTCCAGGCCCATCTCTCAGCAATTAAATTTTGAAGACATTTTAAAATACCACGAGAATGAGTTTGAAAAACAGAAGCCACTTTGATAAGCCATAACACAAATTTCAATATAATATTACTTAGTATTTGATGATTAAAAAAGGTTTTTCCATCAATGTAGGCTACACTGCTATAGAGAAATGGCAATCAGTTTATCCACCTTGTTACAGAATCCTTACACCATGGATCAAAGTATGAAAATCAACAACTTTCACAATTTTCATGCTTTAGCATGATTTTCAGTAAGGAAAGCACAATTTATAATGTTTTTACTTTCATGTTTTCACTTTCTTTTGACCAAGTAATGCAAGACCATTTTTGCAGTTATCCTTCACAAATTAGGAACATGATACACATTAAGCAAGGGAATTCCGCTGCATATGTAACTGCTGATGCTCAAAAATTGCTGTACAAGTAGCATTTGGAAACACAGGATATGCTTCTCCAATCTACCAACCTACACAGATATTTTTATATTTGTGGCTGCTTGCTCATAGATTTCAACATAAAACAATGACACATATTACGGTACCTTACATTAATAACAATAAGTTTCAAGAGAGGTATAAGCTTCTTTTTAAACCCCCCTTAAAAAAAAGAAAAAAAGAAAGAAAAGAAAGTGGGAAAACCTATGAATTGCTGAAATTGAATCAGCCTAGTTTTGAAAATACTGTACATAATTCTGAGAATTTGCATGGTCATGATCCATAATAAAAAAAATTGATTTTAGCTGAAAGCATTCGGAAATATCCAGTGCCTATTCTAATATACTCCCATTATGAAATGCTCCTAAGTATATATTTTCCCAATTTTGTTTCTTATGCCACTGTTATTGACATTGGCATGTGTTGTCACAAAGTTTCTCAAAAAGTCATTCTTTTTTTTCTCTTTTTTGCAGCTCAGCTGAGAAGTGCTATTTTGCTCAAGAGTATGGAGTTGCCAGGGACAAACACAGTCAGCCCATCTCTCATTCCAAGAATTGCTAAACTAATATTACATTGCTATGTTGGCTTTACAAAACGTCTGCTTCAATTCTGAGGTGCTATGATTTGCTTTGTTAGTACTTCCAGATAAGTCATTCTTCCCATATTCCAAACGTCAACTGCCTGAATAAAGACAACAAATAAATCCACACTGGGAAGTCCCAAGCCATGCACAAATTCAAGTTATAGCTATAGGTAGTCCTGGATTTATCACTGTAATTGAGCCCAGAATTATGGTCATAAAGAGTTCATCATGTAACTGACCTGATTTTACAATTTTTTTTGTGGTGGTCATTAAGCAAACAAAAGGCTTGTTAAGTGAAGCCATTGTCCACAATGCACAATTTTTGCTGAAAGTAAATGTTGGTTTCTGACTAAAAAATGTCATTAATCGCAATCACACAAATCACTGCAAACAGTCATAAATGCAGAGCAGTTGTGAAATGCCCAAAATATGATCATAGGATGGCCATTGGACCTTTGAATCTGGGTCATACATTTTTGGGGGGCGGTACATCACAACTAAGCCATGGATCATAAGTTAAGGACTAAATGTAGTTATTAAATGGGATGTGTAAAGTTTTTCTTTTAACCATTTTTTGTATGATCTTCTGAGATTTCAAAATGGCTCCTGTGTACAGAGGCAGAGAGCAAGCATTTTGTACAGAAATCAACCCTAGTTCTAATATAGTTGTATGGATGCTGTAGTTCGCGTTGTCTTCGTCACATTGTTTTGTCTCAGTCAACAACTAAAGGTCTTCACTACAAGGGCCAGGCAACTCTATATAAGGGCTTACTTCTTCAGGGTTCCCAGATCTAAACTGTAAAATGTTAGAAAATTTTTGCACCTCTTTGTTGCCATCTAGTGATATTTTAGATTTTGCAGTTCAAATCTGACAGCCCTAATCTTCTTAGATTGTTGTTATCAAAATGTAGCTCAGTGTTGGATTTATATTTCTTTTCCCAGTGTTATTGCAGATGTGTTCAGCAAGGGATATTTTTACTATTACTTTGGCAAGAATGAACAAAATGAAACCTTGGTCTAGATATTATTTAGTATCCAAAAAGCTGCTATATTTACATGGTTTCCTCCATGTGTGGCCATGAAAAGTTGGCAGATGTAACTTATGAGGAACCGGCTTAACTCTGACCTTTGGCTTTAAATTTATATCAGCAGATCTAATTGCCTATTGGTGTTATAGACAGGAGTTCCCAATCTTGGCAACTTTAAGATGAATGGACTTCAACTCCCAGAATCTCCCAGCCAGCCATGCAAGCAGAGGAATTCTGGGAGTTGAAATTCACATGTCTTAAAGTTGCCTCAACATATTATTATTTTTATCTGGGATTGTTACTTTGGGAAATTTATTATTAAGATAACTGACTTCATAACTTGAAATGGCTATTTGTGATAAGTGAAATATGCAAGCATATTTGGGTTTTCCATTCCCGTTTTAAATTGCCAACAGTGATAAAGGAGCTGCTTCTTCAACTTTGTTTCACATGAAGAGCAACATACACACAGCTTTTCCCCACTCTTTCACATTGGCTTCTATTTCTCGCACGCAGAACCCTTTCATTCATAAGAAGATTGTTTTCTGACAACTGGAATAACTGAGTAGTGCATTCAAAGAAAACCATGCCAAATAAATGGAGAGAACTATGTAGGGAATGATTCTAGCAATGCTTTTAATTGTACTGCTCTCGTCCTCTAAAGCAGGGCTTTTCAACTACACTTGGCTATCAGGGCTGCGTACCACCTGCCACTCGTTAATGTACCACAAGTGGTACGCGTACCACCGGGCGAAAAGCCCTGCTCTAAAGCAGGTATCCCCAATCCCCAGTCTGTGGACCAGCACCGGTATGCAGCATGCCAGAAACTGGGCCATGCAACAAACGAGGCCCATCTGCAGGATGCAGGCAGCCTGTGAAACCATGCCCTTTCTGGTCTGTGGAAAACCCTCTCTCCATGGAACCGATCCCTGGTGCCCAAAAGGTTGGGGGCCACGGCTCTAAAGCATTGATGCAATGAACATGAATTTGGGCAAACTCTAGGAGACAGGGGAGGACAGGGGCGTCTGGAGTGCCATGGTCCATAGGGTCATGAAGAGTCGGACATGACTTAGCGACTGAACAACATCCTCTAAAGGGTTTTTGGATGAACTGGAGAACACAATTAGGTTAGAACAAAGAGCACATGTGAAGAATCTTACTTTGTATCATATTTTTATTGCCTGCAGCTTCCTTATCTGCCAAACAGCCAACAGCAGGCGGGAGGATCACAGTTTTGGCAACTGCCAAAATATTTCACCATTGATTGAAACATACTCAAGGTTACTTGAGGAAACATCTCAATTTTTCTGAGCTGTTAAGCAAATTTGGAATTTTGAGATCAAGTTTTTGAACTTGTATAAAATGGAAGAAGTAGCCAATCAGAGATTGGAGAAGAAGAATTTATGGGCTGTCTTAATCTTTAAGATGCTCTGGGGTTCCTGGTGCTCTCTGAGGTTGGTTGTTTTATTTCTGATGTTTCATTATCTAATTTGGTAACATCATCAGTGCTAGTAGGAGACGGGGTTTGCGCTCATTTTATATTCTAGTGACTTGCCCTGTCAGGGCTTGGTGGGAGTGGTCTTGGTGGTTCCTCGATTGAGCTGTTGTTTACTGTTAGCTTGTTTGGCAGTTCCTTGATTGTTTCCTTTCAATTGTTGGTTTGTTAATCTTGGTGTTAAACTTTGCTTATCTGGGTGTTGATTGCTGATGAGAAGATGTTTTGATTTTTTTTTATTCTTGGCTTTTTGAATGTCTCTTTTGAATGGTATGTAGATGGTATTTATGTCTATTTGTCTGTTGATGGCCAATTTGTCATCTTTAAGATGGTCTCTATCACATAAGCAATTTTTCTTTGCGCATAGGTGCCCATTTTAAATCAAAGCACTGGTCTGAAGCAAACAACCACTTTTGTTTTCTAAGGATACCTTTGTGGTTTCTGTTGTGGGTACATTCTTTTCTTAAATAATAATATTCATTTTCATTTTTTTCCTCCAAAAATAATGAAGTGGGTAAAAAAGGCTGGCGAGTATCAAGTACATATCATGAATATGTATTACACCAGGGAATCCAATTTTCAATATCGCTATTGATAGATCACCTATGCCCAGAAGATGCAACATGTAGATGCAACAGATGGAATTGGGCAGACATAAAAGGTTAAGTAATATGAATATCTAAAATCATTTTAGTTGACAGATTGAGGATCACACTGAAATTCAAATTGCTGCTGCTAAGTGCAAACCTAATTTTTGTAGCTCAGTGGGACTGGAAAAACAAAATGTCTAAACCCCAGTAACTAAAACAGTTATTGCCTGTTTTATTAACTATTCTGGGGAAAAAGCAGCTAACAAACTTGATTCTCTTCATTGTCATTTCTGCACACATACACCCTGGAGAAAAGGGACTCATTTTAAGAATTTGTCATATATATCAAAAATAATTTTTCCTAGAGCATTTAAAGACCAGCAAAGAAAAATATTGTGAGAATACACATGATTGACAGTTGACAATTGCTTCTGCACAAATATGAGAATTTCAATAGCGGCATTTTGCCCTCTTCTCCTTCTCTATCTGATCTTTACATAATAAGAAAGGGCATTTTCCTCAGATAATGAGGCAAATCTGGTGAGATTAGTACCTGTAATAACAGAAAAATGACTTTTCTCCGAGCTTCAAAGCGAGAGCAGCGTAAAGCTGGGATTTGTTCTTTTTCCTTGATCTATTTTGCTCGTGGTCTCAGCATACTACATGGTAAGTACCTGGGGTTCTTCTGATAACACCATCACATTAAAAAAAAACCCTCAAGTAAATGTATAAAAAGCTGCTGCTTAATTTGACTCCATAATAATGTCTGGGCATTGCTGCTCTGAGACTTGAGCTGCTGAGTTGCAGTCAGTAACTTGTCTTGGGGAAAAAGGTAATTTAAAAAGTCTCAAGTGGTATTTTTTTTTTAAAAAAAAGAAGCAACACATATTCCAAGGATTCTGTAATTTTTTTCCCCTAACTTCTTGTGTCTTTACTACTAGAGTAGTTACAGTGCTATTAGTACAGTGTTTACATATGTCCCTGCATTTAAATTAATGCATCACATTATTTAAAATCTGGGAAATTAATTCTTACAATTTCAAGAATGAAAAAGTGGGACAGAGTTAAACTTAAAAAAGTTTTGTTGAAACTTCAGTTATCATTTATATTTTTTCTTAAATTATAGCTAGGTTTAAAATGTATTTCAGTTTTTATTTTCTCATTCCTTATCAAAAGTCAATCCTCGGAGGTCTCAACTGCCAAAATCTGCCATTCTCCAATTTTTGCAATAAGGTCTCATGAATAAATCCAGATGAATCAAGGAAACTACAGACCAATCAGCTTGATATCAATAACTAGGAAAATCCTGAAAAGGTAATCAAGCAGCGGATTTGTGAAGATCTAGAAATGATCAGGGCCATTACTAGAAGCCAGCATGAGTGTGTTAAGAACAGATCATGCCAGACAAACCTTCTTTGATAAAGTGACTGAATAAGTGGATCAGGGAAATGCTGTGGATATAGTATACTTAGACTTCAGTAAGGCATTTGATAAAGTAGACTATAGCCTTTTTTAGATAAAACAAATTGGGATAGATAGTACCACTATCAGGTTGACCAACCTCACTCAGCAGGTAGTCTTCAATGGAACTACATCTATGTAGAGGGAAACATACAGTGGAATACCTCTGACTTGGGCCTGGTGTTCATTAGAATATAATAAAGCTGGAAGGGACCTTGGAGGTCTTCTAGTCTAGCCCCCTGCTCAAGCAGGAGAACCTATACCAGACTGGTGATTGTCTAGTCTCTTCTTAAAAATCTCCAGTGATGGAGCGCCCACGATTTCTGGAGGCAAGCTGTTCCACTGGTTAATTGTCCTCACTGTCAGGACGTTTCTCCTTAATTCCCGATTGCTTCTCTCTTTGATCAGTTTCCAACCATTGTTTTTTGTCCTGCCCTCTGGTACTCTGGTGAACAACATGACCTCCTCTTCCTTGTGGTAACCCCTCAGATACTGGAATACTACTATCATGTCTTCCCTATTTCTTCTTTTCTTTAGACTAGCCAAACCCAAGTCCCGCAGCTGTTCTTTGTATGTTTTAGACTCCAGGCCTTTGATTATCTTAGTTGCTCTTCTCTGAATTTTTTCCAAACTCTCAACATCTTTTTTGTGACATGGTGACCAAAATTGGCTGGAATATTCCAGGTGTGGTCTTATTGGAAAACTGCAGCCAATTTTCTTCTCTTCAAATTCTTTCTAAATGAACTAGATAGGGAATAGAAGGCAGCTCATCAAATCTTCAGATGATGCCAAGCTGGGGGAAATTGCTAAACTTTCGAAGATATACTCAAGATTCAGAAGGATTTTGACAAGCTTGAGCATTTGACCCTATCCAACAAGATGCAGTTCAGTAGAGATAAAAGTATTTCCTGCACTTAGGCAGAAAAACCAATACAGGTAGTCCTTGACTTACAACGCTTCTGTTAGTGACTGTTCAAAATTACAATGGTACTAAAAAAAATGACTTATGACCATTTTTTACACTTATGACTGTTCAGTGACCCAGGGTCACGTGATCTCCTTTTGCAATCTTCTGACAATGGGGAAACCGTATTCATTTAACAACTGTGTTATTAATTTAACAACTACAGTGACTTAGTTAACAAATGTGGCAAGAAAAGTCGTAAAGTGGGGCAAAACTCACTTAATAAATTTCTCACTTAGCAACATAAGAATAGATGGTACCTGACTTAGCAGTAGTAACAATGAGAGTGGACCATCAACATGAGCCAGCAGTGTGCTGCACCTGCCAAAAAGGCTAATGCAGTCCTAAGCTGCATCAAGAGAGGGATAGCATCAAGATATGATAGTACCACTTTATACTGCACTAGTTAGACTACTGCATCTAATTCTGGTTCACCAAGATACAAAAAAGATGCTGAGACCCAAGAAAGAGTGCAAAGAAGAGCAACAGAGATAAGGCGTCTGCAGGCTAAATTGTACAATGAATAGTTAAGGAAACTAGGAATGGCTAGCCTAAGAAAGGTTAGGGATGACATGATGGCTGTCTTCTGGTACTTGAAGGACTCACACAGAGAAGAGGGAATTAGCTTATTCTTCAAAGCATCTGAGCGTAGGACAAGAAGCAATTTGTGGAAGCTCATCAAAGAGAGATACAACCTATAACTAAGCAAAAATTTCCTAACAGTAAGAACTATTATTCAATGGAACAGCTCGCCTCCTGGAATTGTGGGTGCTCCATTGCTGAAAGTTTGGATATCCCTTTGTCCAAGGTGGTATAAGGCAGTGGTGGTAAACCTATGGCACGGGTGCCAGAGAACCTATGGCACGTGTGTCCTCTCTGTGGGCACACGTGCCATTGCCCCAGCCTCCCCTCCCCCTGCGACCCCCTCCCCTCCAGCAGCCCCCCTGAAGGAGAGTCGCCCCTGAGTGGGGCCCATGCAGAGCAGCGCAGCCAAGGACATGGCAGCCAGGCACCATAGACAAGACTCTGCCCTCACACCCCATCATGCACAGTTGATGCTATAGGGTGTGGGCAGAGGGCGTGACTGCCATAGCGCTGCTAGGTTGCCTGGGCGATCTGCGGCGGGCCCTGGAGGCGGTGAGTGGCCCTGCGGGCAGGCGGGGTGGGGGATGGGGGATGGAGTGGGGCAGGGCAGGGATGGAGCAGGGGCAGGGCCAATTTTTGGGCACTCGGTTTCTAAAAGGTTCGCCATCACTGGTATAAGGTATTCTCCCTTTGGCAGGAGGTTGGACTAGAACACCTCTATGATTCTGTGAATAAAAGGCAAAGTGCTCTACTTGGGCTACTTTTGAAAAGAAACTTTAACTGGCACAGAATGTAGTTGCGTGAGCCATACTATGTGCCTAAAGAAGGGCACATTTAATACCTTTGCTCCGCGAATTGCATGGCAGTTTAGGGGCCAGTTTGCTTCTGAGTCTAATGCAAGGTATTGGTTATTACCTATAAAGTCCTACATGGCATTGAGTTAAGCTTCCTGCAGAACTGGGAGGGGAGATGGACAGTTAAGAAATATGATAGATAGATAGATAGATAGATAGATAGACAGACAGACAGACAGACAGACAGACAGACAGACAGACAAAGCATAGTAGAAACTATCATCATGGGCTTAGTTAAATGTGTTGTTTTTTTTAAAAAAAAACCCTGATATATATCTTTGAATTTAAGGCAGAGGCCCCCAACCTTTTGGGCACCAGGGACCAGTTCTGTGGAGAAAGATTTTTCAGCGGACCGGAGGGGGGGGTGTTGTGTGCTGCCTGCATGCTGCGGATGGGACTTTGCTTGTTTGTGCGGCCTGGTTGCTGGCATACTGTGGCCTGGTGCTGGTCCATGGACCGGGGGTTGGGGATTCCTGATTTAAGGTACACGAACTTTAAAGCAACAGTGCAAAGCATTATCAGGTTTGCATAATAATTATCAGGATCATTTTAGTTATGAAAGAGTAATTTCTGGAAAACACTAAGGCAGGGGTCCCCAACCCCCGGTCTGTGGACTGGTACTGGGCCGCAGCATGCCAGCAACCAGTCCACACAAACAAGCAAAGCCCCATCCGCGGGATACAGGCAGCACACAAAACCATGCACCCTCTAGTCTGCAGAAAAACCTCTCTCCACGTAACTGGTCCCTGGTGCCCAAAAGGTTGGGGACCTCTGCACTAAGGGATCTTTCAGTGAAATTAAGTACAGTACATATAATAGCCTTGTGCTTAAACACTGATCTGGAAGACATAACCAAAAGAAGAACCAAATGAAACATGCTGATTTAAGAGAAACAAGCAGTCAGCTTTCAGAAGGAACTAAATAGATCATTTTGTCATGCTGAAATTCTTTATCTGCATCTGGATTGTTCTTTCAAAATCAGGGAAACTGCCATTAGAATTCTGTAAATTAGGACATAAATAAACATATATTTCAAAGGACTATGATTTCTGAATGTTGGTGTACATTTGCACAAAATAATTGATTTTTAAGACTGTGTAAAGAGGTATTTTGGAAGATGAAAGGCAGTCACATTTTTTCAGGGATGTACAATGCTTCCGATTTTATGGATAATACAATAGCACTAATGATACATACATGCATGCACATGCCCCACTGGGTCATTGTTTCAAATATATTTCCTTACCTAAAGAGAGAAACAGAATGACAACAACAATGACAACTGTAGGGACTTTCAGCTTTCTGCTGGCTTTCTCACTGAGTGTCCTTTTGGGGAGCTGGCAGGCAATATCAGAAATCTTCCTTTCCTTCTTTTCTCAAATTCCTTTTGAGAAAAATTCAAATTCATTTTCTTTCCTTTTTTTGGGGGGGGGGGCTTAGAAAGGCTTTAGGTTTTTTTGGGGGGGAGAGGTTTGCACTAATGCTAGGGAAGATGGAAGGAATGAAAAATAGAGGGTGAGTAGCAACAAGTGGGTTAGATTCAATTATACAAGGAATGGGTGAACCATTGAAAGACCTGAAGGAGCAAGTTGAGCATAGAGCGATCTTAGAGAAAAATCTATCCAGTTATGTGATCACTAAGAGTCAACACTGACTTGAAGGCACATAATCATCATCAATCAGAAAGACTTTGGTTTGCACTAATGATGCCATAGGTCAGTGCTGACACTAGATATACTAGCAATAAATCGCATGCATTTATCTTCTTTCTGAATAGCTAATTATTGCCAACTAGAGATCACCTTGGAATATGAAGCCCAGGAGATTCTCCAGCTATTTACTCATCTATTTGATACTGACTTTTTTCTGAGGGGTAAGTTTAAGTGAATCCTGCCTTTCAAGCGGTGGAAATGTCACCCCACACTTTAGAGACAAATAAAAAAATGCACATAGTTATCATATAATAGCTATTAAATCTTCCCCCACCCCAATTTCAAACTAAATATGACTATTATTTTTAAGTCTTTCTTTTAATTGAGGAATGATACATTTCTCTTTTGGAGAAATGCAAGACATGCATATGTATAATATTGTAAAAAAATCTCATGGTTGCTTTTCAAAAGTGATCAGCTTTGATGCTTCGTGATTGACCACAGGCCGGGTATTAAGGCAATTTGTATGTTAAAAAAAAAAAAGTTCAAGGATGCCAAAAGCAAGATGAATAGGTTACGACTATAAAGGAAAATGAAAGACAAGTTTGTTGAGCAGCCTTTAATTAAAAGTCATTTGGGAAGAGAATGAAATGCCCTTTCTGAAATGCCAGTAGGATATTAACATCTCATCAAATAGGGTTAAATCTCTGTTCAAATCTCCATCCAGTCACAAGACTCAGAGAGAGCTATAAGAATAGTCATTAAACACAAGAGAGAGCTATGAAGATAAAAGAGAAAAAAAGAACTATGTACACTGACTTGGCCAACTTGGAAATGGACAAAATCAAGAAGTAGCTACATGAATGGCACTTTTCAGGTAGAACAATTGCAGTTCTTCTATGAGAAAAGAACAAAGTAGTCTTCCTCATCTTACTGTTGGCTAGGTGTGTTGTTCCATTATCTTATTATAACAGGATTTTTCTGGCCTGGGATGTACCTTGGAATTATTTTACCACTGTATCCTACTCTTTAAGTAGAAGCTGCAAAGAAAACTCCCTCTTGGTCCAGGTTGAGGACAAGGAGAAGGAAAGTGTATTGCATCATCTATGTTTCTCCTTATCTGCTTGCTACCTGTGGGAAACTGCTTCTGTACATAATCAATCCTTGGCCTGTTTCAGCTTCCTGGGATAAGGCTTAAAAGAATCATTGTTTGGGATACTAAAGTTGATGCTGGCAAGGTCAGCATGAAAGGGCTAATCCAACAGAGGCCATTCCTTTGGACTCTTGAAGGGAACATAGCTGAAAAAAATATGGGTGGTAGCTGGAATCTGGTTTGTCATGACATTTGTTAAGATCTGCATCAGGAAAAGGAGGAAGAGTGGACCATGGAGAGTGAGAGCTGGTGGAAAACAAAACAAAAAAAAAATCTGGCAGGGACAGAAATGGCGAAAAACTACAATTGACCCATTGGATTAAAAAAGGTTAGAGAAAGACGAGTTAAATCTATTTCTCTGAATGAAGCTTGTTGCTATTTTGTTTCTAGTCAGCCTAACTATTTTAGCTACCATATTGTTATCTCTAACAAATGTACAAATGTAATTTAATATAATAATATATTTACTAAGTTTTACTCCCCAAAAAACCCCTTCCCTCTAGCCCTTTTACAACTAGCTATACAGCATTAGTATCTGGTATTATTTCCAAAAAGAAAAAAAAAAGTTCATAGCAAAATAAATTCTTCTGGATGGCAACTGAATAGTTTTTAATTTGTCGGTCAACATACAATATGGGTGAAGTCTAATTAAATCCCTTATAACAATTAAATAATTGTAAAGGTTGCACCTAAATGCTGTTGTCTACTTAGGCAGCCTCCTCTAATAATGGCACTATACAGTAGCTAGTTTTCTAATTCAGTCTTTGTGAAGGAATTGGCTTATTGACTATTCATCCTTTCACATTAGGGGGAAAATACTAACTACAGAATGAGAGAGAGAGAGCGCCAGTGTATGGGCAAGATCATTAATTTGAATAAATGTGACAGCCAAGTTGCACCAGAAATATCACAGTTAGCAGTAAGCAGAAACTACAGTTTTGGGTGAAAAATACAGTAATTACAAGCAATGGAGAGGGGAAAGGAAAGCTCCATAGTTTTTATTCCAAGAGAAATCAATACCAGTTCAGACTGCTATTTTACACAGGAATAGGGATAGATGTATGAAAGAGCTTATTGATTGCCTGAGTGATATAACTGTAGTGAATAATAAACTGCAAAGAAAATACTTCTAAATGTGACCAAGATTTACTAAGATATCTTGTTTATATAGCAGCCCTTCTTGTTGATTGTGCAAGAAAGGTGCGATTGATTGTACAGAAAAGATGAGACTGTTCGGTGATTCTTTTGCCAGTTCATTTAAATTGGCTTTGGATGATCATATGGTACTTACATTACTTCCTCAATAATGATTGCACCCATATAAAGTGCTGTTGTGAGAATAGAGGTAAGCAGCAATCACTGCAATTCAGATGGTGTGGAAGGTAGCAGGGTAGAGAGGAATGGCAAAGGACTGGAGAAGAGATAATAGGATTTGGCAGGATCCATACATGCTTTGAGTTCTTGGATTTTTAGCGCCCAATCATTCTGACTACTTCCTGCCCTGTTTCCTTCAATGCAAGTATTGAATTCTGATTAATATAAATAATAATACATTATCTATAGTAAGCTAACTAGCAACAAACAAACATTAATTTGAATTTAACTAGAAACTGAGGAAAAGTGTATGTTAAAGTAGACATTTGATTTACAAGATTATCCTAAACCAAGATTATGTTAACTGATTGCACAATTGGAAGAACTTTTCAGCATGATGGAACAGTAGAGATGGAACTGTGTAACAGGTGGAACTATCTAGGAAAGCAATGAGCTCTCTTGTATTGGATATATTTAAAGTGACATTGAAAAGCCACCTGAGATGCATTAATATGGGTTTCTAAATTGAGCAGAAGAGCTAACCTAAATGACTGCATTATTCTCTAATTCAGATGGGCAATCCAGGATGAAGACTTAAAACTTTGCAACAAGATGGTTCATACCTAAATGAACAGTTTAGGAGTCTGTTTGAATTAGTCAAGAGAGTCAAGGATAGAACAATAACTGCAGGTATAGGAAAGATATTTGATGAAGCTAGAGCAGGGGTAGGCAACCTTGGCTCTTTTATGACTCGTGGACTTCAACTCCCAGAATTCCTGAGCCAGCATGGCTGGCTCAGGAATTCTGGGAGTTGAAGTCCACGAGTCATAAAAGAGCCAAGGTTGCCTACCCCTGAGCTAGAGGAACAAAGCAGCACTAATTCTTTCTCTTGATTTGATTAAAAGCTTGATAGGAGTTGGATGTTATCTGTTTCATTTGGCTATTTATGATCTGCCAAACAAATCTGAATTCCTAGTTCTGCTCATATAAATTATACGAAAGGTTATAATTTTCATTCTTGCAGAGAGTTTAACAACTGCATGCCATTGCTGCTTTGCCCAACTTAAAAACTGGAAAAAATAGCCACAATCACATTATGGCCAACTACTGTGCTTGTAAGAAAGACTCTTGAAGGGAAAGAGGGACAAAGGTACCAGAGGCCTGTTTCACTTACATTCTTCGTTCTTCATCATATCAATGGACCACTGATATTAAAAGGCTATTGCCACCAGTGAAAAATTGTTGTTTGTAAGAAATTGTAGCATATTTAGTATCCCGTAGTATAATTACTAGGTGGAATAATAAATAGATAAATTCACAATCAGCTAGTCATGGTGATATGTATGGCTTTTTGTTACATGTGAGCATTAAGGCATTAAACAAACCATTGCTTAGCACAAGATTATAACCTAGCTTAAGTTTGACTTTGATTAATCTAATAATATTGCATGCAGTGTAGCAAATTACATATTACTTTTAATGTACAATATTTAGCGAAATTTGTTTGGGAAACCCATAGGAGATTAAGTAGGCTGGTGCTTTATTCTGCAAGCAGAAAAGACCCCCTTCATTTGCTTCAATGGGGTTTTTTGGTTTCTTATTCAGGAAAAAAGCCCCAGCATGCTAGGCATTAAAGGCAGTGTTTATTTTGTCTCTATGCAGAATTGCACCCTGTGGCTGAAAAGAATAGCCCCTCTTTAGTTAACCACTTGCCTTGAAAAATATTGGTGGAGCCAAAAAAACTGTAATATATTGGTGGATATGAAAAGTGGAAGGGGAAAGTTTGTGGATGGTCTGGAGCAATCATGGGTGGCAAATCAAAACTTTTAGAGATCTCATTAAGGAGTGATTAAAAAGTCAAGATGATAGCTACAATGTTGCAATAGAAGATCCACTTGTTTTTTTATGTGGGATGCAGAGATGATATCTTAACTTTTTTTTATTATAGTCTGTATACACCCCTGGGCTGGCTCATATTTGACGATTATAAATGAACAACTGTGCACCTCTCAACTGTAAAATACTTGGGCATAATTAACTCAAGCAAAGAAAGCTTAATTAGCACGGGGGTCTAAGAGAGTGATACCACCCTGGGGATGGCTGGTGGCTTGAGGGCACTCCCTCTGCCTTGTTAACTTTGTAGTCCTGTGATTTTTTTTTAACTCTGATTTTTTTATTTTAACTTGTAACTTTTTTCTTGATTTTGTTTTAATTTATGCTTTTATTCATGGGTTTATAATGTTTTGTTATGTTGTAAACCACCAAGAGTCACTTAAGTGATATGGGTGGTATAGAAATGTAATAGATAAATGTAATCTAAGTATACATACGCAGGTTTCTTAATAGATCATAAACTTTCCTAAAAGTAGTGAAGTCTTTAAACTTAGTAATACAACCTTGCTAAAGAAAAGTACAGTATATAATATTAATACCTGGAGGAACTTTATAATATTTCCACTCTAAATATCTGTGCAAAAGGTTGTTTCATCATACATGCACGAACAGTATAATCCTATCTAAATATAAAGTGGTAGTATAAAATACAAACTGCTGGAAATAAAGAATATTTTTTCTTCATAATTTATCACAACAGGTCATTCACACTCCAGGTAGTTCTCAACTTACAACCACAATTGAGCCCAACATTTCTGTTGCTAAGTGAGACATTTGTTAAGTGAGTTTTGCCCCATTTTATGACCTTTCCTGCCACAGGAAGTGAATCACTGCAGTTGTTAAGTGAATCACTGCAGTTGTTAAGTTAGTGACGCAGTTGTTAAATGAATTTGGCTTCCTCATTGACTTTGTTTGTCAGAAGGTCACAAAAGAGGACAGCAACTGTCATAAATATGAGTCAGATGCCAAACATCTGAATTTTGATCACGTGACCATGAGGATGCTGCAATGGTCATAAATGTGTAAAACAGTCATAAGTCACTTTTTTCAGTGCCGTTGTACCTTTGAATTGATTGTTGTCCATTCAAGTTGTAACTTTTGAGTGGACTAAATGAACTTTTGTAAGTCGAGGAGTAGCTGTTTTGAAGTGATGCATAATTTGCTGTATTATCTCCAAGGCATACAATCAGGTAGTTAATTTCAGAACAGACATTTTTTTTCTCCATCTAGCATTACCAAAGTCTGACAGTTTTGAAAATCATCTAATCTTTCTAGAGATTCTTTTGGTGAAATGCAACATAAAATGGCTATCAACATCAGAAGAACACTTTGAAATGAATATTATGAGCTTTACTGGTTTTCCTTTACAATACCTTGAACAAAAAAAGGAGCAAAGGTGTAAAGGAAGGATCTGAAATGTGTTCACTGTTGTAATATTTCAAAAGCTTTCATAATCTGTATGGCTAAAGACCATAATAGAACATAAACAATGATATGTTTCTTAATAAGTAATAATTGTTCTTTCACATTTGTGCAAACTATTAATATACACAATCTAAAATAGAATTGCAAAACTTATTTATAGGCAAAGTTCATCCTTCTCCAGAGAGAACTTGTATGGATCACAGCTCCTGCTTGAAGAACAAGTGGCAGCTATGTCCAGGAACCCCTTTGTACAAATCCATCTTGTATGCCAATTGTATCCATTCTTGAATCAGGAGGCCCTTCTCATGAGTCACTTCTCATCTGAGTTACTGGAATATTCTGTACTTGGGATAGTGTTTGAAGACCACTCAGAAGTTTCAGCTGATCCAAAATGTGATGGCATGAACATTTATAACCAGGCCAAAGTGTGTTCATCTAAAACTTTTGGTACATGAGCTAGATGTAATTCAAGATACTGGTTCTCATGTACTGTATTAAGTTCTCCATGGTATGCAGCCTTGTTATTTAAAGTTATCACCTTTCTCCCATGATTCTGCCTATCCTGTAAGATCTGATAGAGATGGCATGCTTCAAATCCCATATTTGGGTCTCAGAGATGGCATGCTTCAATATTTGCCTTTTGAAACAGAATACTCCTAGATAGCTGAACAATCCTAATTCTGATTTCTTTCAGAAGTGACTCTTGTCACAGGCATTTGTCTAAAGCAGGGGTAGGCAACCTTGGCTCTTTTATGACTCGTGGACTTCAACTCCCAGAATTCCTGAGCCAGCATGGTTCAGCTTGGAAACCTCTCCCTTTCCCCTCAGCATGGCTGGTTCAGGAATTCTGGGAGTTGAAGTCCACGAGTCATAAAAGAGCCTACGTCTGGTCTAAGGTTGCCTACCTCTGGTCTAAGGAATGCTGTGAGCTCATTGCATGATGGTTTTCAAGTTACAGAAAATTTGTTTTTTTCTCCATTTTCTTTTGTCTTTAGTTTTGATTGTTATTGATTGTTATGGTTTTTATCTGCATGTTTCTCAGAGTTGTTCTAAGTGGGTAGCCTGCAAATATCATTAACAAGTAAAATAAATACAATTTTATTCAAGTACTTTTCAGGGAGGTGCACAGAATCACTAAATACAACTGTATACATGTTTTCAAATTCTATGTTTACTATTGTTGATTCTCTAGTACTGTTATGTAAAGACGCAACTAATTAAAAAAACTTAACGACTTTAGTAACATAATTGTGACTTAAAAAATTCATATGCACCTATATGTTTAAGCAGAAACTAGCTCTTTTTCAGTGAAATTTGTTATCTTTTCAATCTAAAGGAGTTGTTATCCTGATTTCCATCACAAACCAATGGGTGCAATAGATACAATACTATACATTTCATACTTCTCTGACATTTTGGGATATTGCTCTTGTTATCACCCTGTCCCAACTATCTAAAATGTATATAAAATATGTAGTGAAGGATAAAAGTGCTGAATATGTACAATTCATCCTCACAATGAAACTGGATTTACTACTGAACAGATTTGCAACAGGATTGCAGTATCAGAAAGGTTTATGTTTTCCTTTGTTTTTAAAATATGGAGCAGAGCAATGAGAAAAATGATAACATGGACTTATGAATGAACACATGCAAAGCCAACAGAGACCCCTATTCACAATACCTTGGGACTTTTTTTGTCAGGTGCCAGCTACACTCAAGAACAACAAGATGAAGAGGATATTTTGCTACTCATAAAAACATCTCTCCTAGCTTAAATGCCAGGCTGAGTAAATCAATAGATGGAGGGCTTTAGATGTCATGACCCAACATGAACGATTGACTGTATTAATATGTTGGAGTTTTGAGGGACATCTGAAGGTCAATTCCTTCCATACTCAAACTTAGCAGGAAGCTGTAATCCTAACACACCCAAAAAGGGATTAGAAGAACACAGGCGATGACTTGTTTCTGCCAAGCTATGCCAAACCTTTTAAAGGTGAGTTTGTTCCTCTGCTATGGCTACAAAGTGGGGAATTTCTTTTGAATTTATTCTAATATAGACTTACATGAATTCTTTCTTTCTTCAAATATCAAGAGAAGGCTGGACCTCTAAACTGTTTCTCTCTGTCTGTCCATCCCAAATGGCAATGTCAACAAAGCAGCATTAGGGTACTTTCACTTACTCTGCATACACAGCCCATCTGTGCAGTTCTTGGACTGCAAGACAAGGCCCTCACAGTCTCTGCCGCCGTTCTTGGGTGCTGGTGCGGTGCAGTCCCTCCTGCGCCAGTGGGTACATTCTGTTCCACATGTGGACCATTTACTCCATGCTGTCCACCTCCCATCCACTGTCATAAGAAAATGGAAAAATGTAAAGGCAAAATATAAAGACAAAATGAGGTGGGAGTGGGAAAAATAGAAAATATTCAGATTAAAAAAATGATTTTACATGAAATTCTATAAGGAGCCTGCTTATTGAAAATATAGATAATAGAAGTCCTTTCCTTTCCCTTTCCCTTTCATCTCTCCCTCTTCCTAGTCAAAGTGATAAATTTCAACTTAACTCTGGTCAGATCATTTGTATATAAATAGCAGCTTCCTTTATTTGAATGCAAAGTTGAACTCCTAGAATAAAATCTGACTATAGAATCTATGTAAGATGAAATCCTTTTTATCCTACTGCCAATCACAGAACTGCAGAGCACCATTAAGAATCACCTAGCCCAGTGGTTCTCAACCTTTTTAATGCCGCGACCTCCAACCGGTCGTAAGTCGAGGACTAAACCGGTCGTAAGTCGAGGACTAAACCGGTCGTAAGTCAAGGACTACCCAACCGGTCGTAAGTCGAGGACTTTCCCTGCCCGGGAGCGCCGCACATGTGTGGTTCTGCCCCCCTGCGCCGGCCGAGGCGTAGATGGCAAGCGGCAGAGACGGAGCAGGCCGACCACCAGCTGGCCCAGCCCAAGGGAGGTAAGGCACCCGCCGGAAAAGGGGGAAAAAATGGCAGACAAAAAAATGGTGGACAGCCTTGCTTGGCGACCCCCGTGAAATGGTCGATCGACCCCAAATGGGGTCACGACCCATAGGTTGAGAACCGCTGACCTAGCCCAACTCTTTGCAATATGCAGTAAAACCAATAAATCACCCACCAGAGGTAGCTGTAGAGCTTATGTTTAAAACTCTTCAGAAATGGAGAACTATACTGATCCAAATTTCTCTTTTTGGTTCTGTTGCCCTTACTGAAAGATGTTCCGTCTTTGATGTTTTCTCTTTAATGCATTCCTCCAGCATGCAGCAGCAGCAGAGATGCAGTAAATCGAAGAACTGATGCTGTCATTAGAAATGGTGCCACTAGTAGATCATATGAGGTTTACTAATCCAAACTCTGGAATGTCAACCTCAGGAATGTTAAAACGGGTGTACTTCAACAGGCTGCCTGAGGAATTCTGGGAGTTGAAGTCCACACATTTTAAAATTGTTGAGGTTGACAGACACTGCTATAGATAATAACAACCAATAAATTGCCATGCAAATGTTTTAGTTGATTAAATGTGAGTAGGGATGAAAATTCTGATTCACCTGTTTTCTTCTGTGATATCAGGAAATACTCTTAAGTAAGCAAATTAGATATGTCCTATTGTGTCAGTAAAGATTCAAAGATTTGTGTAATTCTACCTACTTCCCATGAAGAAATCATGATATAAAGCCTGCAGTTTAATATTGTGTTCTAATCAAAATACTGCATTAAACAATCCTAATGATCCTAATGATCAGTATTAAACATTGATGATGGGATAACATTTCTTAAAATAAAGAATTATATCTCTCCATTCTTGTTCAGCAATAGGCATACTTTACTATAGAAGCAATATTCCTTCCCAGGTTCAAAACTATGTGTCATCTTTCTAGATGTTTCCCTTAGCAAAATCAAGAATAAACGTGCATGCATGATGGTCAAAAAGAAATGATACTAGTGATAAATAGAAAGTTATGAGTCCAACATACTGCAGTATGTCCAATGTAGAACTCATACTGAAAAAGGAGATTATTTCAGACCTTAATAATATGGAGATGGAGGTTCTAACAAAAATATTATCAAGTTTCACAAAATAAAAAAACGCTATCAGTTTGTTGATTTTAAAGTTATTCATTTATTGTCCATTGTCTAATCTGGGCCAAAAGAAAACTTCTGACTATCTCAGCAGCACCCTTTTCCTATAATGCACGTTAATGTCTCCATCTTCTGAAGAAGATTCTTGGATAACAAGGAAAACTTTTTCAAAGAAAAACAACAACAAAAAAGTCTAGTTGTCTTTTGGAAAAGCACTTTTGGGACAACCATGAGTTGGATAATTGAGAATCTCCACAGACATTCCCACCTTCTTGTCCTATTAGGATTCTGCATGGTAGTACACAATGAAACAAGCTTTCATGGGAAATTCATGGATAAACAAGAGGGAAGAATAGTGTAGCTATAAGCAAAGAGAAATATGACACAGGGATTAATAGAATAATTGAGTAGAAGAGCTGTTAGATAGCTTCTGCTTTTCCTCCACCCAGATCACTGCTGTATTCCCAAAACCCTACATCAAGAGAAAATAAGAGAGGAAGAAGATTCTTCTCTGTAGAATTCCAAAAGCCAAGAGTCATGGTCTTGCTGACTCTATCTGCCTCATATGTAAAAAGTTACCTAAACTTGCTCTAAGAGCATTCTGAAAAGTCCTTCTTCAAGTGCATCCCTCAGAAGACGTTAGATAGGTAATCACTAGAATTCTATGCAATAAAAGCTTTAAATTCTTTGTTCATTTGGTATATTATAAAAACTTAAACAGTCAGTCTCCTTACATCCCAACATGGTGTTTTGGTTTGACATTGGGCTAGGGAGATGCCATCCAGTCACATATTTCTCCTCTGATCTGATACAGACACCTAAAATAAATATATCCTTACTGAATTGATTTCCCAAAATATTCCCTATTAAAATAATAGGTTCAGACAGAATTCAACAGATCCGCAACCAATTCTTACAGATCATAGATACAATTTTTGAAGTTGCTTGCACTGTTATGTGCTTTTGTCCTTTAAAATCTATATTTTATTACTTACTTTAATGTAACGTTGTAATGTTGAGAAGCATGCAGTAACATGGAACCTTGAATTTGTAATGTTTCAAGGGAAAGTTTAATTGATGTCAAGAGCAATAGAAATTTAAGGAGGGGGAACAAAATAGATTTTCCTCCAACCATCATGTTAATACTATTTAGATCACTATTGCCAAATAGATAAAGGAACATAGCTGGTGATAGAGAAAATGTTTTGTTGGTGTAAAGAGTGAATCAGGGTTTGAACTAGAGAGGCATGAGCATTATTTGAACTTTTTGTCCTTTGAATGAATTCAAATAACTTTCTAATCCATCTAAAATGAATAGGGTGTATTTTGCCCATCTTAGTGAATAAGATTGCAGCCAAAGACATTCTGAAACATATTATTAAGAGACTGTGCACGGTTTTTGTTTTTAATGTTAAAATTCTGTTATTTTACAACAGTTATAACATAATTTTATGTATTTATTCATTTATGTATTTATTGCATTTATATGCCACCTGTCTCCAACTTTTCTTGGTTGGCAGACTGGAGAGAAAGGGAGAGGGAAGCATTTTATGCACACACGCATGCACAAACACAAATGGGGCTGCAAGTACACTCAATGCAAATGGGGCGGTGCTAGCACCCGCGTGACACTCACTAGCACCCCATTTTTGCTGCATGGTGCAAATGGGGGTGAGCGTGCACACAGATGTGTACCCCCTGGCCAGTCTGTTCCGCGGCCCGCTGGCCACAACCCAGTAGTGGGTTGTGGCCCACAACCCAGTAGTGGGTTGTGGCCCACAACCCAGTAGTGGGTTGTGGCCCACCAGTTGGGGACCCCTGGTTTACAATAAATACATAATCCAACTCCTTCAGATAATGTTTTTACTTTTAGTAAAAAAATCTTATCTTTACCTATGTGTAAGCTTACTAATACATAAATCATGTTATTATTTAAATGAAGAATTTTTAACAGATCCAAGGCCTAGGTTCCCAAGGGTCTAAATCTTGACTCATTATGTATGTGTTCAGAAATACAACTGCAATGTGAGACAAACATTGCATAATAAAAGTTCTAATTATTCAGCTTATCTGTATTTCAATGGCATAATAGAGTTTACTTTAAAATTAAAAGTAAGAAGTCAACATTTTCGTCCCCCACATTACCACCATGAAAAGAAAAGAAAACAAGACTTATTCTAGATATTATTGCATCACAGTGATACAACATACCTGGACATAATGTGGTACAAGGTATTTTCTGCAAATTCTGGCCTTCACAGAAGGTTCCCCCATTCAGTGGTGCTGGATTGGTACATGTTCTTGTACGCTTCTGAGAGCCTTTTCCACAACGGCTATTACATACTGACCACTCTGTCCAAGTTGACCATCCACCATTGACTGAGAAGTGAGGAAGGTAGGAAAATGACTTAGATGAAGAACTGACAATTTATTAAGCCTATAGCTTCCAAGCCTTTCTATCAATTAAACATTTTTTATTAAAAAGGGAAAGCTTATATATTTGTTTTATGCTTGCTTGGATTTCAAAAATGGATAATTAAAAAAACAGCAGTTACGGACTGCTGGAAAGATAATTGATCACTGAAAGACGGAAGACATACATTTCTTTCATACTCCTTCTTGTAACAAAGTAAGTGCAAGAACCCAGTGATGAAATTCTGTTCTTTGAAAGAAATTTTGAAAGCCTATTCTTTATCATGAAACTGAATGAAAAGTGATGGAAATTGTAGGAATAATGGTACTGCAACAAATTGAGAACTTTGGATCTTCTTTGTGGACAGAGAAAATAAGAATAAGTGCAATCAAGCAGCAGTTATTTATCTCCTTTCCCTACCTCTCTCTCTCTTTTTTCCTACTCTACCTCCAATTCAACAGGAAAAACGCCAAGCTGATCTCAAAGGCTAAGTATAATATGTGTCCTTGTTCTAATTGCAGGCAGATTGAAAACAGTAAGGCTGCCTTATTCAAGCTGTCTCGGTTTTAATCTTTTGATAAACACAACGAAATTTGAAAGCATGGACATGGAGCTTGGGCTAACATTCCAGTAAAATGAGGGGAACAAAAATCAAAAGTCTGTGGAGTTTTTTTTCCCCAGGCCAACATGTTTTAATTAACTACAAAACAAAGGACACTCTACTTTCATTATAAATTGCCTACATTGTTTCTAGGCTCCAACTAAACATACAGAGCAGAATAAAGTAGAATTCAACCCACTTTAGAAATCAACATTTCTCATGCCTGCACAGATTTAATTTTGTTTATATGTAAAACCAAAATCTATAAATAGCCAAAAGATGTAACCTGATAACTCTCTTACCATAGACAATGACAGCAGCAGTGGTGCTCTTCCTTTTTGCCACAATATTTTTGGCAACACAAGTATAATTGGCTGTATCAGAGAGACGTGCTTGCTTTATGATCAGGTTATGGTCAATAGTGATATAAAAATTTCGGTCTTCAACAGGATCTATCACCTCTTCATTTTTCAGCCACTCAACCTGTTGAGAGATTCACAAATATGATCAGATACAGCATTTTTATATGAAGCACTCCACTAAACTATATTTTTATTACACGTTTTTATATTCTTTGATAGATTAATAATTCTCTCAAAGCAGTTTATACGTTACATATACAAAACAAGTAAATAAACACAAATACCATTTAAATACAAATACAACAAGGACAGCTGAGAGGTCTTGATTTAGATCATGGCTGAGCCCAACATTTCTACTGTTAAGCAACACAGTTGTTGAGTGAATTGTGCTCCATTTCACAACCTTTTTGCCACAGTTGTTAAGTGAATAACTGCAGTCATTAAATGAATCATGTGGTCGTTAAACAAATCCAGCTTTGCACATTGACTTTGTTTATTGGAAGCCAGCTGGGAAGATTAAAAAGGTGATCACATGATCCCGGGACAGTACAACTGACATAAATACATGCCAGTTGCCAAGTGCCCAAATATTGATCACATGACCATGGGGATGCTACAAAGTACATAAGTGTAAAAACTGGTTATAAGTCACTTTTTCGTTGTGGCTGGAATTCTGAATAGTCACTAAACAAATAGTTGCAGGTTGAGGACTATCTGTAATGATAATACAGGAAAAAATGTCCAGCTGAAAAGATCTGTAAGGTGGTTTTTTTTAATTTCAGGGATCCTTTCCAGAATTCATTGTGACAACTATCAGTGATCAATTGCCCTAGAGACATGAGGAGATCCCACATTGCAAGGACAAATCTAGATTTCCTATCAAGATCCCTTAAATATATTTTGAATCATAATTATTTTTATCCTACTTTTCAATAGGGGTGCGGTGGTTGAAGATGCTGAGTTTGTCAGTTGGAAATCTGGGTTTGAGACCCAAGTGCTGTGCGATGGGGTGAGCACCTTTTACTCGACCCAGTTCCTGACCATTTAGCAATTCGAAAGCATGCAAATGTGAGTAGATAAACTTCAATGGGAAGATACTGCATTCCGTGCACCTCTGCATACAGTCATGCTGGCCACATGACCATTGGACAATGCTGGCTCTCTCAGCTAAGAAACAGAGATGAGTACTTCCCCATAGAGCTGGACACGACTGGACAGGGGAAATCTTTATTTTTTACTTTATTTTTCAGTAATGCTCTTTGGAAACTGAACAGTGAGTTTTTAAACTTAAAGAAAAATAGCATTGAGTGACCTTTTTATGTAAGTGATTCTCTGGTCCTTCCAAATTTTAAGAATGTTAACAACTATTAGAGACCCCTGTGGAACCTATGTGGGTCATGATCTTTTGAAACAAATGATTTTTTCATTAATAACTTAGTAGGAACATAGGTTAAACATTTCACCAATAATGCATCTTGTGTGTACTTAAAATAAGATACTGTTTACCGTATCTATGTGGATCAATGTGACTCTGTTATGACTTGTGTATATACAATCACACCCTGTATTCATACGTTGTTTTTTTTTAAAAAAAAGCATTCTGAAAGGCTGAAATAGTTGAAGATCTAAAAACATGTTCCCCAAGCTATATAATATTCCATTCATTTCTATCATAAAGAAACACTCCAGTCTCTTGGAGCTGCCTGAGGTAAGTTAGTCCACATAAATTGGCTGAACATTCAGTAGCTTATTTGCTTTTGAACTGAGCATGTTTTACAGCCTGGGATAGATCAAAGAAGTTGCCTTCATGTCACTGGATCACTGGAATTTATGCCCAGCACTTTAATTAAATAAAAAAAATCCTGCCCCTGGCCAACCCAATGGAATACAGAGAATTTTCACAACAAAGAAAGACCTGGTTCATTCAGAGAAACATGCCCTTTACTCTAAACAGTTTGAACATCTGCCCAAAGAGATGGAAAGCCAAGAAGTTTTGCTCCTCTGTTTTTTTAAATCACAAAAATGACTGTGATCAATCATTCATCTAGGCCAGGGGTAGTCAACCTTGGCTCTTTTATGACTCGTGGACTTCAACTCCCAGAATTCCTGAGCCAGCTTAGCTGGCTCAGGAATTCTGGGAGTTGAAGTCCACGAGTCATAAAAGAGCCAAGGTTGACTATCCCTGATCTAGGCAGTTGGGCCTTTTCCCGTTTTTGTTAACATAAAGCTTGATTCTTTTCTGAAAGTGTGCTTAGTAAAATCCATCCCATTTAAGATAGGAACATGAATATTCTAACTGGCTATTTCATTTTATCACCTAAAACAAAACTTGGTTGCAAGTATGCAACTATCTGTTCTCATATCCATAAATTACTGCGCATCAACTTAATATTTTGCAATATAGAATTACTAATGATTCTATGCACTGCATAAATGAATTATTTCTAATGGAAACTATTGCATTTGAAATAGTGTGAAATTACATTAATTTTCAGTGATAAAGTACTACATGCAACCATGAATTAATGAATCTACAACCTTAGATTTTTATTACTCTGAAATTATAATTAATAACAAAATATTAGGCAAAGAATATTTCTTCATGGAAACAGTCATCAAAACTTGATAGAGTGATTGTATAACAAACACATTCATCCTATACTTTAAGATAGTCCTTTCTATGCTTCTGGGATTTTTAACAACTACACAATTTGCACAATAGAACCAAAGGCAATGGTAGTATTCCTTATTGCACTCCTGCGCTCATGTATTTTCCCCAATACCTTCCAAGATGTAACTCTCAAAATAACATTATTATATTTAGCCAGCTCTCATATAATTTAATATATATTTTTGGGCACTATCAGATTGTTCTTACTGAAAATAGATCCTACAGCAGTACAGCACTTAGATTCACTTTTCTGATGTGTTTTGGAGCATGTGCAAATATATCATAGTGCCAGCCTGCAACTCTATAAACTATTTTTTTGTCATAATTACCCAAAAAGTATATACAATTTGCAGAAGATAACAAGTTCACCCTTGACATAATCACAGTCTATTGTTCCCTGTCCTACTTTCATACCGTGCTCTAGCAATATACAGAGAACATGGACAATATGGATAAAGGTAGATAATTACCTCCCCAAGAGGTAATGGTAATACAAACCATATGATAGATACAGCCTGTGGCAACATAGGCAACCTTGACTAGACTAGAGGCAAGATCTGGCCAGCACTTGGGTGGGATTACATTGTTGGTCTATGATGCCCAAGAAAAGGCATAACTGCTTGAAAGTGTTGCAGATAGGTGCCATGTATGTATTTTCACATGTTCTGTCTTTTTTGTAGAGTGAAAATTGCACAGCTTTGTTTATTTCGCGAATGAAGGAAAATATACGTGTCATTTTTTTTACTTCCATTTACAAATGCCTTCTCGATGGCAGTCTGTGAAGCAGAATTTATCTTGCTTTACTTTCTTAGGTTATAAAGAAAAATCT
This sequence comes from Protobothrops mucrosquamatus, assembly GCF_001527695.2. Lineage (NCBI taxonomy): Eukaryota > Metazoa > Chordata > Lepidosauria > Squamata > Viperidae > Protobothrops > Protobothrops mucrosquamatus. The sequence goes on along the minus strand of NW_015388196.1, from coordinate 75,366 downwards.
TACTTCTTTTTATTATATTAGCTCCCATACAATCTTATGAAAAAGAAAAGCGAATTCAGATAAAATCTGCATGGGAAAATGCATTTCAGAGATGAAGTAAGCAATGGGTATGTATAAAGGTCCCATCTTTCACAGTATTGATATACAAATAACAGCTTTTTTTCTCCTAAATCATGTAACCATCTAACCAAGTAGCCTAGAAATCATAGATGGCAAAGTGAATATTGATAAAAATGTGCATTGAATTATGAAGAATCTAAGGAATGGATAAAGTTGAGAACTTCTCTAATATACTGGCACAAATTAAGAAGGAAAACTAGATAGTAAGTGCATCTTTTTTGTTTTCTGTGTTTTTAAGGCAACCTTTCAAAGAACACTTGTTTTTTTCCCCTTTATAACATTTTTCAAAGCTAAATCCTTTTTCAGAGAGCTGTTAATATTTTTCTCTAAAACTCATCGTATACTTTCAGAGAATGAGCATTCAAGTCGTTTTCCAATGTTTGATGTGCCTAATTTATCAAAGAAGACAAGCTGTTGCAATTAAAGCTCCTTACTGCGTTGATCAAAACCACAGGTCTTATTTGCAGGGCCTTTTAGAAATGAGTCAGTTATAATGTCCTTGGTAATAGTACTAAATGTCAAATTAAAATTGCTTCAGCTACAAACATATAACAATTGCTTCGGAAAAAACACGTCTTCGGTAAGGCATTTCTTCATTTAAAGCTTTTATATAAAATGCCAACACAATTTGGAACTCCAAAAATATTGAGGTTTTATGCCTATGTTCAAAGAATGCACTGAATCAAAATGTCAGATCATATTTTAGCACAGCATGCTGTGTGAACCCAGTCCACTGTGAACCCAGCCCACACATATTCAGTGTGTTTGGCCAAGCCATAAAACAAAGTTAATTGAGGAAACCACAGTTAAACATGGATAACCATGTAATTCATATTAGGTATTATGCTTCCTTATACAAGCATATACAGTAAGCCATTTTTCAGCCTCTTTTGTGGAATTACTCCCAGAATATACAATTTGTCCTTCATTCTTACCCTCCCCCAAGGCATTACTTCTTTCATTTTATTTCTTAATACATCTTTCTAGGCTAGGATGATATGCAGATTTTATTAACAGCATTAGCACTTAGACTTATATACTGCTCCATAGTGCTTTACAGCCCTCTCTAAGTGGTTTACAGAGTTAGCATATTGCCCCCAACAATCTGGGTCCTCATTTTATTGACCTTGGAAGGATGGAAGGCTGAACTGAACTCCTGGCAGTGGACTGCAGAGTTAGCTTGCAATACTGCATTCTAACCACTGAGTCACCACAGCATTAAGACATGTGACATCATACATTATGTTAACAGGTGAACTAACGTTAGGCATCCACATCTGAGAGTTGCTATCTGGATTTCCTTTTTTTTACTCAACTCTTTTGTAATGGCTCTTCCCTAAAACCAAAGGACTATCAGTCACTACAGCCAATAGCTATCCCAGTCCCCCTTAACTCTTTGTTAGCAATCCACAATTTAGGAAACACACACACACACACACACACACACACACACACATATATATGGAAGAGATTTTGCAAAAATGGAAAAGTATAGAGGTAAATAGCAAATGGTGGTGCGAGCTAGATTTAGCTGCCTTTTAATTCCTTTTCTTATCTCATGTACTTAATTTCTGTTACTATTTCTCATTTCTCTCTTATTCCAAAGGAATAGACCCAAGAGAAGCACATAGACAAATTTCTACATCTCCCTATGAGTTTCCCTTTCATAAAATGGTAAAATGTGGACTAGATAATACTGTTAGATGGATGTATAACTGGACAAATGTCTACCAAAGAGTGCTAATTAATTCACTCACTTCATCTCTAAATGAAGAATAAACTGGAGTGGCACTGGCCTCTGTGTTATTCCATGTTTTTATCAATTACTTGGCTGAGGGAACACTTATAAAGTTTGCAGGAGCAAAAAACTGGGACAGTTGCCTAATAGCTCAGATGAAAGAGAGAATATTAAGAAAAATATCTATACCGGATTGATAAATGGACTGAAATGTATAGGATAGAATTTATCAGGAGAAAAGTAAACAAAAGGCAATATGACTTGAAGCCAAATTCTTGTGGGATTGTCCCTCGGTTGTATCTTCCCTTCCCTTTCTGTGAGATTTGTCAGGAGAGATAGGCTCTGGTTCACATCCATTACCGAGGGTCATCTGGTGAGTCCCTGGAAGAAACTGTCATGGTTCCTCTGGAACATCATTCCCTCAGAGGTTGCCCTCATCTTACTGATTTTCTGTAAGGCTTTAAAGACGGGTTCTATCACTGAGGTAAGGACCCATGGTGTGTGGATGAACCCATATCATAATTGTCTTTTCATTGCCATGCATTTTGAGAGCCAGGAAAGTCCTATATAATATATTGCAAGCCCTTGCATTATATGCCATACGCTAAATAAATAAAATAGTTATGTTGATTATTCCGTTTGGTTTTATCTTGGCTGCTATCTTGGTGATTTATTCATTTATTTGGTATGTTTTTATCTTGTTTTTATTCCCTATTAGCCACCCAGGTCATATAAAAATAAACTGAATAAACACATAAAGTAATGTATAAACTTGGTAGAAGAAGAATGGTTTATAAAAATGGAAAGAAATGGAGCGATGCCGTGAACAATGCTAGTGTAAATGAGATTTTTATATCCCCTTCCTTTAACCTCTTTACTTTTACTATTTTTAGTCCATTTAGGTGCTTTGCATAACATACCTTAACTCTAGAAAATAGTGTGATAGATGTGTATATTTATAAATAATTAGCACATATAGAACCAACTATAAAGAAAGGTGATGGAAATGAACAGGCATCTGTTCAAATGCTTTAATTTGGATTTCTGCACTGTGCATGGGATTCGACTTGGTTACCTAAAGTGCTCGTTTTAATTTTATGAAATTTCACTATAAAGATTATGACTATATAATTATGATAGATGAAGATACTATCTATTGTTACATGTGCAGGACTATAATCTACATATTTTTTATTTATTTTACTATTTAAGAGCAAGGTCATAGTAACTGAAGCTTAAAAAGAATACAACAGAGGTTGCCCCAAAAATGTAGGGAATTTTGCAGAGATAATCTGCATTGACATACAGTAATTGTAGTCAATTGTTTCATAACTTATTTTTATGCCAAAATGTGAAAGCACGAATAGAATGGTGACAGTATGAACAACAGAAGTAGATGAGAATCCCACAGGCTCATTCTGTAAGAGGCACTGTAATATCGATATTATCATGCAGAGAGTCAATACTTGGTAAACTTTTTGAGCTTGTTATCCTGGTAAAGAATTGGAGGGGATTCTACTTGATCAGGAACTTCAAAAAACTAATTAAGGCAAAGACTGTAGCAAACTACTTCAGTATTGTTGCTGAGAAAATTACATTACCTCGGAGGAGACTTTACAGGGAGTTTACAACTTTCAACAGTTCATTTAGTTATAACGGTACTGAAAAAAGTGACTGTTTTTCACACTTGCAACTATTACAGCATCCCCTTGGTCATGTGATCAAAATTCAAATGTTTGACAACTGGTTCATATTTATGATTATTGCAGTGTCCCGGGCTCACATGATCAGCTTTTGCAATCTTCTGAAAAAGTCAATGGGGAAGCCAGATTCACTTAACAACTATGTTACTAACTGAACAACTTCAATGATTCATTTAACAGTTGTGGCGACAAATGTCATGAAATGGGGCAAAACTCACTTAACAAATGTCTCAATTAGCAACATAAATTTTGGGCTCAATTGTGGTCCTAAATCGAGGACCACCTGTACTTATTTAAAAGGTACCATACATCCAGATGAAACAGAAAACCTGGACTTTAATATTATTGTTTCTCCAGTAGGTCTTCGCAAATCTTTCTTGCATGCAATTCTGTACCTCTTTTTCTGCACTAGTAATCAGAAAAGGAGCCAGTCTGGTGTAGTGGTTAAAGTACTGGGCTAGAAACCAGAAGCTCTAAGTTCTAGTCTCGCCTTAGGCATGAAGTCAGCCTAAGTCAGTCTAAGCTTTAGGAAGAAGGCAATGGCAATTCATTACTGAAAATGCAGCTAAGAAAACTGCAGGTAGTCCAGGTAGTCATCAAAAGCCAACAGTGACTTGAATGTGTATGTGTGTGTGTGTGTGGGTGGCATATAAATTTGAGATGGGTGGCATATAAATTTGATATATATAATCTGAGAGCACTCAGATCTATGTCTCTGATACTAATTCAGCAAAGGGTGGGGCTCCCTTGAACACCTATTTGCTATCAGTAACAGGCTGGATTGAGGGACTAATATTCACGAATGAAGATGAATATATGGATCCCAGAATAATGTTGCAGGATCCAATCTGGGTCAGTCACTGGGACCAGAGGTTTAGTCTTCTGAGCGTTCAGACTTGTGTTGGAGCTTCAGGGAAGTACGCTGAGGATGGGTTCCAGCACGAATCCGAAAGCTTGGAGGACTAAACCTCTGGTCCCAGTGACTGACCCAGATTGGATCCTGCGACTAATATTCACTTTTAAAAAGTCCTTAAAGCACATGCTTTTAATGCCTTAATTTTTTTACTATAAAATGCTTAGGGTCTTTGGAGTTAATGACAGAATAAGTCAAACAAAAATATAATATTTAGTTAACACATTTGAAACTTGTTCATGGGTATTGTGCATTTTTATTTGAAAAATGCACAATCCAATGTGGCAGCAATTTAGAGCGCTTTGCACTTTGTTCTTCTTCTTTTTTTCATCCCATTCCCTTAGCGGGAGACAGATGTGTTGTCTCTAATTATTCACTGATTGGCATCAGGAGATATATTAACATAATTGGGGCATTTGTTCTAATTAGAAAAGAGAACCTGCCACATGTCACCCAACATGAAATGTGAGGCCAACTGCCTCAACAAGAGAGAAAAACACACAACTGTCACAATGACTCTTTGTTACAGTCCTAAACTGGTCTTTATTTTTCAGAACATTATCCTCAAAAATTAAATGCTAAAATGTGTTCTATGTACAAATAGTAGCAGACAAACAGATAACATTTCCCCCCCTTAGATATAAGTTTTGGCTTCAAATATTAATTGATTAATTGATCAACTTAAATACCTGAAATTATTAATGTTTAAGCAACATTAATATAGTTTAAGTTCATATAAGGCAGAATGGAGGAATAGGAGAGTAATAAAAAACAAATGGCTTAGAGCAATTAATATTTATTAAATTCACAAACTTAATTTATGAATGCATTAGTGTTATTTTAAAATTAATGCATTACAACCGTACATGCTTCAAAACTAATTTGGAGGAAGTGCTTGGTCAAGCATAGGACCTCTCTCTGCTCTTAAAGCAGCCTGATTTTTTTGCAAGCTTCCATGTCAGCCTGAAAAAATGATGCACCTGCTTAAAGAGTCACCATAATTTTAAGCAGTAGATTCCTTAAAATATTTAAGGAGTGGATTGCTTAACGTATTTGTATATTTTTTCAGGAACATAATAAAAAGTAATAGCAAAGAGCTACTGTATTACAGATAGGTCCAAAATTTTTCTGGACTATTTTCAAAGGGTTTAGAGAACTAGAATTTATCATAGCTGATCCTAGAGAGAAAGTAAATGCAGAAAAAGCCAGGGATAAGGAAACCAGAGAAACCAGAACAGGGAAAAGAATTTAAGCTGCAGCTGCCAAAAAAGCCAACACAGTGCTAGGCTGCATTAACAGAGGGATAGAATCAAGATCATTCTTAAGATACAGAAGGATCTGGACAGACTTGAACACTGGGCACTATTTAACAAAATGAAATTCAATGGTGAAAAAAGCAAGGTTCTACATTTAGGCAAGAAAAACCAAATGCACAGGTATAGTATAGGGGTACATTGGTCAATAGTAGTAACTGTGAGAGGGACCTCGGAGTCCTAGTGGACAATCACCTAAATATGAGCCAGCAGTGTGCTGCAACTGCCAAAAAAGCCAACACAGTGCTAGGCTGCATTAACAGAGGGATAGAATTAAGATCACGTGAAGTGTTAATAACACTTTACAATGCCTTGGTAAGGCCACACTTGGAATACTGCATCCAGTTTTGGTCACCGCAATGTATAAAAGATGTTGAGACTCTAGAAAGAGTACAGAGAAGAGCAACAAAGATGATTAGGGGACTGGAGGCTAAAGCATATAAGGAACAGCTGCTGGAATTGGGTATGTCTAGTTTAATGAAGAGAAGGACTAGGGGGGACATGATAGCAGTGTTCCAATATCTCAGGAGCTGCCACAAAGAAGAGGGAGGTCAAGCTATTTTCCAAGGCGCCTGAAGGCAGGACAAGAAGCAACGGGTGGAAACAAACCAAAGAGAGAAGCAACCTAGAACTAAGAAGAAACTTCCTGACAGTTAGAACAATTAGCCAATGGAACAACCTGCCTCCAGAAGTTGTGAATGCTCCAACACTGGAAGTTTTAAAGAAGAAACTGGACAGCCATTTGTCCGAAACGGGATAGGGTTACCTGCCTGAGCAGGTTGGACTAGATGACCTCCAAGGCCCCTTCCAACTTTATTATTATTATTTAAGCTAGTCCTAATCCAATCACCCAAGCAATGTAGGCAAGGAACCAGCTATGTACAAAACCCAGCCTAAGATTGAATAAATACAAAGAAAAAAAAAGACAGGCTGTTTTCAAGAAAGAAAAATGAAGGCTGGCATTCTGCCTAGATATTCCACTGCAATCCATCTCTATAGCAGACTTTGTATATTTTCCCAATCTTACTATTTAAATGCACTAAATTTTTCTTATGATCCCTTTTGTTTCCAACCTTTCATATACCTCCCAGAAGATAAATCACACCAGGATACAACACAAAGCACTGAGAGTGACTATGTCTCTTCTTTGGTATTCAAAGCCATTCTCCTTCCTCAGCTCCCTATGCTTGCTATATAAAAGGTTCCCTTTTTTGAACAGAATGCAAAATGCTGTCAGGTCGATAAAGTACCTGTAAGGAAATAGGTACACACAGGAGTTCCAATTAAAGGCAACGGCTGCAAAATCAGGAACTACTCTCGCTAAACAAAGCAAACAGCAGTTATATTAACAATCAATTAGATGCAGCAGCCACCTGATGCTACATGTTTGTAGAGGTCCCGTGTGCTCTGTACATTTTGCCCAGCTGAGTAGAATTTGTGTCATATTCTTTTTGAGTTGGCAAGCAAATGTAATCACTTGGTGACACAGTATAACAACCTCTTCACTTAGCTTCGCCCAGCCCCAGTTGGTACCTAACTTGATTGAAGTTAAGTACAACAGTTTTTAAGCTCAACTGGGTCATCAAATATTATAGCTGATGCTGTTGAATTGAATTCTTAGAAACCTCCTTAGCAAGGCTAATTGTTCAACTGCTTATACCTTATTAACTAATCTCAGTTATCACTGATGGGTTGATCTATAACCTTAGAGTGAGAAGTTAATTCGATGAGGCCGCCTCGGTCTGACATTATTTTTCCTAAGGACAGTGGGGCCTCTTTGAAAAAAACAGAAGCAATGAGAAAAGTCATTAACTGCCAATAATTGTGCTTTCTTTTACTACAAGAGAATCCCAGTAACTGCCATAGAGATGATTTTTAATTTTTTTTTACAGATATCTCAAAATATTTTATTTTTCACTCAAGAAAAAAAGGAAAAAAGGTATTACAGCCAATTGTGATGTATTGTCAGAACATAAAGTCTCTTCTCCATACCTCGAACATGAGCTTATCTAGAACTGCAAAATGTGACTTTAAAAAAATCCATATCCACTGAGAGCTGTGTAAGTCGAAGAACTGTTCATCCATCCTTGACTCAGCAGGAAACTATACTAGCATGAAATTGCTGTCTCCATTGTCAATTCCTATCCTGCCTCTATTGCCTTTCTTTTATGTCCCTGCAGACATCTTACTTCCCTCTAAAATAATGGATAACAATGCTTAACAGATTTTGTGCACTGAGGCTGCTCTTGAAGAGTGTTAGAACTTAACCTTGACTGAGTCATGGGCTGGGATCAAATGAAAGCAACTTCTTGAGAACACAGCGCAGTGTGTTTGCGGCAAGTGCCCAAAGGTTCTAAAGCATCTAAAACAACTGTACTCTGACTTATTTTTATATTTGATTTTTTAGCCACCCTTTTCAAGTGACTCTGGACAGTGTATGTCCGTGGTGGCGAACCTATGGCATGTGTGCCACAGGCGGCACGCAGAGCCGTCCCTGTGGGCATGCGCGCCATCACCCCGGAGGGACGCGGGCCAGGCTGCTCCCCTCTGCCTCTCCACATGCATCTGCGCTCTCGCTTTCTTTCTCTCTGCACTGAGAGTCAGGGAGCAGCTGCAAGAGCTGGGCGGATCCAGGCTGGATGGTGGAGGCAGCTGCCAGCACGAGTCCAGGTAAGCCTCCGGAGCGATTTTTGCGGCGTTCCAGCGGGCCGATCCAGGTTTGGAGGCCTGGAAAAGGCCTCTGCTGCCCGGATCGGCCATGGGGGGGCATGAAATTCCTCCACCCACCGCATGGATCGCCCTGCCGCCGCCGCCTTTCCCTCCCACCCGCTGTATGGATTGTGCTGCCGCCGCGTTTCCCCCCCACCCACCACACAGATTGCGCTGTTGCCGCTGCCATTCCCCACCAGTTTGTCATGTAAACTTAAGAAGTTCTAGAAATTAGGAATAAAAAAGAAAATTTCTAGTGCTAGGTGTTTCTTTTAAAGGCTCACAAGAACTCCATTGTTTAGTGCAGAAATTCTTTGTTAAACTGTTGTCAGACTAGTGACTCCACCACCTTAATTATCACATACAGCTTTTGGGGTCAAATGCCTGAGACTTTATTAAGATGGGAATTTGGGAGGAAAGTGCTAAGAAAATAATAAATTCTCACCTATGATGTTGTGCCAGACTAGAAGCATAATATGAGAACATAGGCAGTTTACTTTTTAATATATACTGCTCACAAAAATAAAGGGAACATTTTACCATGGAACTGAAGGGGTTTGCGTTCCCTTTATTTTTGTGAGCAGTATATTTATACCTACCTTCTTTTTCAAGTTACAACAACACTTGGGAGCTTTCAGATTTAGGAAAAAATGGAACTTTGGATTGGACATTAAATTTTGGAACAGTAAGTGCGGTTATATTTATAATAAAAGATGGTAGAATAACTCCAAATGGGAGTTAGCAGGCAGTATCAAGGTGAGTGTAATGGTTAGTCACCATCAAGCCTGGCAGATGATGTCTATGCTTTGGAAGGCTGAAGTATGTATGGATTTATGATTCATTTAATATTGTTAATGATTCCATATACCAGTTGCATTAGAAAAGCAAATACTATTGGAAGCTCATACTTCTTTTGTTACAGGTAGTCCTTGACTTACAATAGTTTGTTTAGTGACTATTCAAAGTTACAATGGCACTGAAAAATGTGACTTATGACCATTTTTCACAGTTATGACCTTTGCAGCATCCCCACGATCATGTGATCAAAGTTCAGACGCTTGGTAACTGGTTCATATTTATGACCTTTGCTGTAACCTGGGGTCATGTGATCAACTTTTGTGACCTTCTGACAAACAAAATCAATGGGGAAGCCAGATTCACTTAACAACCGGGTTACTAATGTATCAACTGCAGTGATTCACTTAACAACTGTGGCAAGAAAATTGTAAAATGGGGCAAAACTCACTTAACAAATGTCTCACTTAACAACAGAAATTTGGGGTTCAATTGTGGTTGTAAGTCAAGGACTACCTGTATTCAGTTTCTTGCTGTATTTCTACATTTCCATCCATCAAGTGCTGGACCACATCTTTTTAATGCTGTTTGAAAAGATAATGACTTGATTTTGAAACCAATTAAAAATATAAGGGGCTACACTGCCAGGATTCAACTCTCTAAGAAAAATGTTTCTAGTTTTGGCTTTGGGCTTTACAAACGGCCTGGTGTGACCTACACTTATTTGTTTCAGATTTTCCTCCTAAGGCCTCTCTAATAGAATCTGACACCACAAATGTTATCTCCACTAAAGCTGAAACACTTAAAATCAGTGCTTTTAAATGTCTTGTTTTACTCAATTTCTAATCTGTGGAGCAAGATTACTAACTTGCATATCATTAAGCTACCCAGCTATATACCGTCTTAAATAAGCAGCTAAATTTGTAGATAGCGGACAGCTTTCAGTGTGGTAGGTTGCCCCCCTCCTGCTGAGGACAAAAAGCATAGCAAATATCCTTTCTATGCTGTAAAATATTCTGAATAAACAAAATTATCCTACTCGTTATCTGTAGTGATTGCATGCCACTTATCAGTCATAAGATCCTAAAATCTAGAAGGAGCTGCAAATTCATTTGTAAAAAATGACCGTACCCACATCTTCAAACTAATGTGTAGACCATGTGATTTCACATGCTCTGAACCTCAGACTGTAAGACAGGGGTGTCAAACTCGCAACGTCACGTGACGTGTCGCGATGTATCACAACTTTTTTTCCATTGCCGGCAATGGGGTGGACGCGGTTTCGCCATGACGCATCCAGCACGTGGGCCGGCAGTTTGACACCCCTGCTGTAAGATGTGGATGATATTATTTTCTCATAGAGGTTTTAAGTGTAAATATATACTTGTGTATTTAAAAAAAAACATTTAAAAAGGCCGGATATGGCTTGTCTTTCTTTTAAACAGAATAATTATAAGCACTTTTAAGCTCGCTTGTTTTATTTGTATTAAACAACTTGACTTGGAAAGTTGCAGCCAACTTTCTAACTTCCAGTCTGGCAATTATAATACCTTTCAAGCACATGGAATCTAAACAAAGAACATATACATCTTCAAATTAAAATAATAATCTAATGCTACAACTGAGTTATCTTATATTGGTGTGTCTCTCCCCCCCATATTTTATATCTTGTTAGTTGTGGGTAGTGACAACAATAAAATACTAAAGTAAATTATTCATATTCATTAATTTTCTGTATTTTGTTCTTCTAACAATGTTGGAAGGAATCTACACAGAAGTTCTCTTAGGCTAATCTCCTCTCTTGGATGTTTAACTTCCCTCCTGATTTTAAGATAAATAAAAAAGTATAAAAGGCAATTGAGAGTTGTGTGGAGTGGAAGATATTAAACGGCTTTATGGATAGGACTCTTGGACCTGCCAAGTGTTAATTGGTGTCTGCCCCGACTGCAGTACAAATAGGCTTCACAGCCAATTAGCTTGTAGTCATCAATCTTTTCTGCTTGACAAAGTGAATTAATATGTTTCAGTCTTCAAAGTACAACAGTTACTAACAGACCAACTTGCGGATGACAGCATATCAAAGCTGAACTGAAAAAAATTCCTTTTTGAATGGCATCAAAATGTTAGCATTTTCTGATTGCCTTTGTTGCTATCAAGGGATAAGCAAAATCTTAATATGGCAAGGAGGATGACATTCCAGAAGCTGAGATTGTGTGTGTGTTATTTCCTTACTTAGTGATGTAAACCTTCACAGCATCATCTACCTCTTGTTGAACTAACATAAAGCCTGTCCTATTTACTGTTAGTTGAGAGATTTGCTGCCAGAGTCCACTGGAGTTGGGCAGCTAATAAATTCAAATATATAAATACAATTTAGAAGATACTATAGAACAGGGGTCCCCAACCCCCAGTCTGTGGACCAGCAACGGGCCGCAGCATGCCAGAAACTGGGCCATGCAAACAAGCGATACCCCATCCATGGGATGTAGGCAGCACACGAAACCATGTCTCCTCCAATCTGTGGAAAAGCCTTTCTCCACAGAACTGGTCCCTGGTGCCCAAAAGGTTGGGACTGCTGCTATAGAAGATACTGTAAGAATTGACTTAGGGACAAAAAGAGGAAAGTCAAGTTTCCTCACCAGGAATGTATCCCCAAACTTCACCATTTAACCCTAGATGTGAAATTTAGCAATTAAGCAATTATAGAAACAGTGTGCAATACTCAGGGGTCCTGCTCTCTTTAACAGTGTTTTAAAGATTTCTAGAATGGATAGGTGCTCGAATTATTAAGGGCTTTTAAATTAATACTTCTTTAATTATTTTTCACAATAAAGAAAACCCAAATCCTGACTTGCCATATTTATCCTAGGATATTTATACAAAATTTGATGCTGATCCAAAAAAGAGGAGGAAAGAGTACAATTTAAGGGCTTTGCATGTCCTAATATACAGCATTATCAACTTAATGAAATATGACGTTTTTAAAATGATAATATAGTGAAAAACACACAAGTATTTCCCTCATTATTTTTTTTACTCATGGTTAGAAAGCAATAATGGAAATGACATGTATTAACAGTACTGAAAATCTTCATGTCCACAAATACCTCCCTTTTGCTGTAAAAATTATTAGCTAAAATATAAATAAATTTTGTTGCTAGGTACTGTATATATGTTGAAAGATTAATTGTGTAAAGAGATGAGGCAAAGCAATTGGCATTTAATAAATTCTCATGTACATATGATACATATGTGTACACATATGTAGTTTCTCTATATAGAAACAAAATATTACTTGGAGTAAGTAATCATATTACTGTAAATCAGGTGTTTCAAAACTTTTGGCTTGCCTGGGCCTCCATTGAGTTAAGAGGAATTGTCATGGGCTGAATATAAAATATATAATATAGTAAGTAGTTCTAAAAATCACATAATATTAAAAGTTTATGATCTTGTGAGGTCATGTTACTAGCTGTTCAGAGCTGCATGCCGCATGGGCTGCATATACTTGATCTAAATAATTATCTTGTTTAACTCATCTGTAGCTTGCCATACTTATGGCTGAGTGAGTTGTCTGACTTTTTGTAAACCATCATAAAGTAAACCATGGTTCAATTCAAGGGGATCCCAGTTACTGTATAAATGTTAGACAATTGTTATAAGGTTAGATTTAATAAAGCATGAAATAAAGTTACAAGTATTTCCAAATATTTTATGTATACTTGTGTTAGTTTGTCCACATACATGTTGCCCTGCATGGTAAAAACAAACAAGACTCTTTCTAATTGAAAATACATATTACAATGAAATGTGTTTAGGTCTATTGAAAAAAGCACAGCCAGAAATATCAACAATGAAATATATGGTTAAATAAAACTATCCTTTTTTGTTATGCAACTCTTAGACTGTTTGATTTAAGAGAACAGCATTTACAAAGAAGATTTTAAAAAACTTTTCTGACTTTATAGTCATTTTTCTTTTGTGGTCTTATAGAATATTTTAAACCATCTGCTTTTAATTACTTTTTTCCCCTGTCAAAAAGCTAATCTTTTGTAACTGGTTGAGTATGATATACAAAAAAAAACAAAAAACCCTGAGAACTTCTCTTTCTATTAATCGTGTTTCTTCTTCCTTGTCTGGCGCACAATCATTTCTGCTTTGGGGACAAAACTATTAAAACTCTGGGAGGGACGATCCGTGTCTTGTGCATAATTTAGAACCTAGTCAATCTGCCAGTCATGAATAATCTCAGCTTCTAGCAAAGGTAATGAAGTCCCTAAATACCATCATGCAATTGCGATATGACGTGCCCCATTATAAATATTCTTGTCACTATGCAACAGCTGGTTGTTAGGCAATTCAGAAGCAAAGAAACTGATAAGTTCTTCTTGAGAATACTAGTTGATTAATTCTACCGTTATCACAACGCTGGCTTCCAACCTATCTCTGCATTAAATTATTAATCTCATTGCACCAGTCTATAAAATAAAAATGGAAAAGGAGTAAAATACATTAACCATGTAATTATATTTATCTGCTGCTGTTTTAAGAAATCAGGAGAGAGAGAGAGAGAGAGAGAGAGAGAGAGAGAGAGAGAGAAAGAGAGAGAGAGAGAGGGAGGGAGGGAGGGAGGGGAGAGACAGACAGACAGACAGACCAGATTTTATATTTACTGTTCTGATCTATGGGTGACATGATGGCAGTTTTCCAATATATGAGGGGCTGTCACAGATAAGAGAAGGGTCAAGAAGTCATGGATGGAAACTTTTTAAGGAGAGATCTAGCTAGAACTAAAGAGGAATTTACTGTCACTGAGAACAATTAATCACTGGAACAGTTTACCCTTCAGAAGTTGAGGGTACTCTCACCAGAAGTTTTTAAGATGAGATTGGACAGTCATTTGTCTGCAATGATATAGGGACTCTTGCTTGAGCAGGGGGTTGGACTAGAAGCCCTCAAAGGTTCCTTCCAACTCTATTATTCAGTATTCTTAATTTTTGAGACTGGTGTGTAGTTTCTAACTATACACCTTCCTTTGTGCTGCTATTGTAATAACAGCATGTCCGAATATACGCAAATGCAATCCACCAGCAGTCACTCGCTTCAGTAGATCTCAACTCAGTATAATCTTCCTATTTTCCAATCACTGCTACACCCAAAAACAGACCAGGTAAAGTAGGAAAATATGCATATATTTTTATACAATTGAGCAACATCTGTTTCAACCACAGAGGCAAGCTAGGTTCAAATCCATCTTTAGTTTTAGTAATAGAGGTAATTATGGGATAAAATGATAGGGAATCCTTCTCTTCATCTCTCTCTCCCCTAGATAGAACTTGATATGTAATAAATCAAATAATTGGCCACAATTCCACAGCATATCAGGTGTCATATTCCAAAGTGAATTCTTCACTTTGGGAAGAATTTCAGGAAATCCAATGGAAGTCTCCATAAAGCCAGTTCTGTTAGTAGACTTATACCTCCCTCCTTACTACTTTTCTTGTAACTCTAATGGTATATTGCTAATACTAGTTTACAAATGCATAACTTTTCCTATATACTTTTCTGTAGCTACTTAGCCAATAACTAGAAATCCATGAAATCAGAAAGCATTAAAAACTTTTAGGAAAAGCAAGATATATCATAGGACTCCCTTATCAAAAGATTATCATAACCAATAAGAGGAAAAGCCAAAAAGAGAAATATATATTATAGTTATAGTGATTTGGATATCCAGAAGAACCTTTATCTTTATCTGGAATTAGAATAGCTGATAGATATATTAGATAAATTATGTAATATGGCAATAGATATATTTGTAGCTTAATATGTAATGCTTTTTTTAAAACATATTTTAGGTTTTCTAAATCTTGCCTTGAAGCAAATGTTCAAAAGTCACTTGGTGTGGCATCCCACCAAATAGTTCCAACCAGTAGAAAGTTTTTACTATGAACTGTATTATAAAGCCTTTATTTATTCAATATAGAACAAGTATTATATACTTCTATTCAAAAAGTAGAAGAAATCTAAGTTTATAAGTCCAATTTAAAAGAACGTCCACAAGCATTTTTAAAAGCAGCACGACCTCCAAGTTTGGAGGGCAGGTCTTTTCTTAACAGATGGGCTCCCTAGTCAGAACATTTATAGCTTTTTCCTTTACTCAGTAGGGTCACTTCCTCAAGACAGATATCAAGATACTTATTTCATGTGTTTTTAATTGCTGTTAAGTAAAACAGACATGGAACATTAAAAGATGGATTATAGTTTTCCTTTGTTCCAGATCCTTATCAGACCACAGCAGGTGCATACTTATCGTGATGCAGTTTAAATGAGTCACCATATGTATAATCATAGCTGTAAAACTAAATGCAGCATTAAAATTATTTTAATAATATATATGAAAGCTGGTTATCTCAGTATTAGAATGTTGGCATGGCCTGGTGGGGGAAGAAAGAGTTATATTCGTACATTCTACGGGTGCCTGTCTTAAGAGACTAATGTTAGCCGTGTTCTTGTTTCATCACAGGAAGCATAAGAGTGGAAGGAAGCATCCCATTGTAATTCTACCTAGTGGGGCATTTTAATTGACTCTGAAGTCATTAATCAGCTCCCAATCAATCTATTCTACCAACAGCAGGCAGTTACATGTCCATTACCTTCCATTTATCATGCCATCACCTAATTCACTGCACCATTAGCCATTAGGTCTCAGCATAACAGCATCAGTTCCCCACCCTTCAAAGACTCCTGTCACTCACCTCAGCCACTGGGATTCCTTCAGGTGGGCGACACTGGAGTAGGACTTCTTGTTCCAAAGATACTTCCTTTCCTAATGGTTCCTGTTCAAAAGTTTTCCGTAAATCTAGGATGGGAGAAAAAACGTATTTACTTATATTATTTGTTATGGTTAAAGATAGAGATTTTGAAACAAAACTTCTGAAATTGTATCTCCTGGACTAATACATGGATTGCAGTTCTTAAGTTTTGAGAGACTGTTTCTAAGGAAGAAAGAAAGAAAAAAAATAAGGGAGGGAGGGAGGGAGAGAGGAAGAGAGGGAGGGAGGGAGGGAGGGAGGAAAGAAGGAAGGAAGGAAGGAAGGAAGGAAGGAAGATTTGTTGCAAAAATAAATGGAATGGAATTGTGGTTCAGTAGACTGAACTGGTGTAGACCAGAATATGATTGATCCAGCCTTTCCTAATTAGAATACCAGTAAAGCACCAACCATTAAGGTGATGTGATGGCCATGTATCAAGAAAAGTAGCATTTTTAATGAAATATCTCCATTATACCCTGCTATGACTACCTTATTAATGGAGAGTAGTATCTTAGGCAATATGTTTTGCTCCTACTGCTCTGCACTTAGCTTTATAGGAATGAATTCCAGTTATTACTTGTACCAGACAAAGTAAGAGATGGAGAGGGAAAGATTTAAGGACTAAGGCAGTTTGAGGATAAATTGCTCTTTGGCTTTTTTATATAAATATTTTATTAATTTTCCAATTTTACAATCATGAGTACTTAATAAACAACATGTTGTCTGGGTCCATTGGTAATTCAATGGTACATATTAACTTTCTCAGTCTAGTTCCAATACTACACCATCCAGTGCTTCCTTGATCCTCTCTTCTTCTGGTGGTATGCGTTTTTCCACACTGGGCAAATACAATTCTTATTACTGTTAATTCATATACAATTAAATATAGACATCTTCATCACATTTTTCTGGTATTATACATAATATTGATAGTGTCAGTTTATAATATCTTTTCTAGCCAAAACATATCTCAATTGCATTTGCACTTAAAATCCATTTGTTCAATAAACATCTTGTTTTCCCACTTTAAAAAAATAATAATTTCCCATCAATGTTCAAAATATCTCTATCGCTTATAATTTTCTCATAATAAATTATATTTGGGTAACAAAAGCTTCTCTTATTCAAATCCTTTTAGAATTTTCATATTTCCCATCTCATAACAAAGTATAATATTCTAGTTATAAATCCTATCCTTCTAATTATAATACTTTTATTTCTGACAGTTATCTATTCTCTTAACCGTATTCAAACATCTGTTTAATAGTATAATATCCCATCTAATAGGTCAAAACCTCTATTTTCTTTAGTCTTACTCTAGCTTTCTTCCTTTGCCAAATAACTTTCCAAGTCAGTGCATTTGAATCATCAAGTAATTCTTCCTCTGTTTTTTTATATATATTGTTTGGAATGAGGAAGACAATTTGATTGAAGTATTTTTGTAAGAACGCTCAACCCATTTATATTTATTAAACAGCCTCCATCCTTCTCCTTCAGTTTTTCTTTTCATTTCTTGTTTGTCAATATTCAGTATTTCTCCTAACAGCTTTATCATCCATTCAATCAGCTCTTCTTCCTTATCCTCAAATGTGTTCTGAGATCTTGACAAGTAAAGATATCTTTTCCATTTCCAATGTTATCACTGCATCTTCTAATTTTTCATTTTTCTGTGTCTGTCTGTTAATTCCTTCCTTTAGGTCCTCCATCTTTGGATCCGTTTCTTCTAATTTTCCTTCTGTTTTCTGGGTTACTACTTCCTTTCTTACTAGTTCCTCCTTACTAGTCATTGTCTGAATTTGTAAGTTTAGGTTAGAAAAAGTGCAGCACTTTGTGATCAGTTTTTCTATAGGATTCAATGGTATATGGATAGTAGTTAAGTTAAGTTAAGTTCAAGGGGCTCATTGTTTAGAACTGGCCCAACCATCATAAAGAATAAAGCAATTGCCTTGGATTGCAAATGACAACATAGACAGAGTGGCACCCTTACCCTATGCCCTGAGACTCACCTCCACTTTTAATATTTTCCTTTTTCGGTCAGTGCTTAGCTAGAAGAAATTTTATTTTGCCCAGGTACTTTTCTTTATGATGTCATTGACAGTATTTTTGTATATGTGTGAGCAGAAAGGCACAAGGACAAATGCTCCAGCGGGACAAATACCTACAGTATGTGTTGTTCAGTACCCATGATACAAATTGCTGCACTGCAGCATTCATTGCTACAACCAGTCAGCAGTGTCAATGGAGAAATGAACAACTAGCAAGAANATAAACTAGGAACATTTATATTTACTGCAGTGAAAGAAAAAGGAGTATACTTGGAACAGATAAAAATCTAAGCTAGTTCTTGGAGTCTGGTTTTAGCTCTCTAAAGCATTAATTTAAACTTGAATTTAACGTACAAGTTTTTAATCTTCTCTGTTCCTAACATACTATGTTTACGAAGGAATCATTCTAGAAACAGCTTTATTAACTTGTAGCAGTGATAATTTGTTGTTACTGCTTCCTAACAAAACTATCTTCTGTCTGCTGAAAAAACTGACACAGGTAACACAGATAACATTTTCCCATACACACACTTCTGAAAGAGTTTCTTTTCTTTTTCTTTATTGCCATCAGCATGGAATGATGTGGTTTTAACACTTGAAATGACACCAGGATTGTCCACCAAGTCAGTGATCTATAAACTAAATAGACGTCTAATATCAACTGGCACAATAAGCTGCAATGTCCTTAAAGTACCCATTGGAGAATATCAAGTGAATAATACCCTTTTTAAAGAAAGGGTGTAATTGTGTATTTACAAGGCAGCAGAGTTTGTTGGTGGCTTCCTTTTGCGAACTTAGAATGGTAGTCCACTAATCCACTACATTAACAGACACTGGTTAGCTGTGAAATATGCTTATTGGAGGCAATTCCATTATATATAAAACAAGTACAAAAAAAGAGGTAAGAAGATTAGTAAATTTATTGTTGATGTACAACTACAAGTCTGTGTACTATGCAGAAGTCATGTTCTCGCTGTGATTCCAGTCTTTTGCCTACCATGTGCTAAATAAAACCTCTTTTTTGTCTAAAAGAGAGATCCCAACCCTTTGGGCACCAGGGACTGGTTCTGTGGAAAGAGGTTTTTCCAAGAACCGGGGGGTGCAGGGTTTTGTGTGCTGCCTGCATCTCATGGATGGGGTTTTGCTTGTTTGTGCAGCCTGGTTGCTGGCATGCCGCAGCCCGGTACTGGTCCACAGACAAGGGGTTGTGGATCCCTGGTCTAAAAGGAAGGTATGATTTTTTTACCACAATTTATCTAATGAAAGAATTGCTTACAGTGTAGAAATCAACATTGGAAGTTGATTTTTTTCCCCATTTTCTGTTGGAACTTTTAAAATCCAGATCCAATGTTCCCCTCCAGGGTTCATGTAGTCTGTTATGATTATTGAACTGAATGTATTTGCATATCTAAAGTACTTTCCCCCAAAACTGGTACCTTACAGTTGTGTTGGGAAATCGGAGATGCTATGGAGAATTCTAGGAACTTCAGTGTAAAACTCTTGAAAGGTGCATCAGCTTGCATATAGCCAAGTTCAGAATAAGTTTCTGTAAATACAAACCTGTGCTTGAAAACCTCCAAACAACAGTGAGATTCAACTCATTGTTCATGGCATAAATTAAAAACAAACCAAAGTTCTCTTTTTAAAAATATGCATTTCAATCTCACCTTACTTATATTTACTTTATCAGAGAACTCATCAACAGTTCTTCCATTAATTTTCATTAAAATAATTTTAATAATTTAAAAATATCCTGGCATTAAATTCACTAAAATTAAGGTGGTTGACTGAACACTAAGTCATTTCACATACAGAAATCTTGTTATTAAAATATTGATCCAGTGCATCTTAATAGTTCCGTAGTTTGGGTCTTTCAAGGTGTGTTAGACATATCCTCCCTAACCAGCATGCCATCTGTCACAACACCTGAGAAAGACACATCTTCAAGCCCTCAACTTAGGAACACAAGAAGCAATCAGATTTCTGAGTTAATCTATTCCATTTAATAATAGACTATAGGAAGTCTCAATCTTACAAAAACACACAATTATATCTCTGAGAACCGCGGGAATTAAAATATCAAATAAAATAATGTAGTGGGTTTCTAACAAATAGCCTCTCCTTTTCCTTCAGGTTATCTCTTTTCGTGTATTTCTTTTACATTTGAATAAGGACGACATTTCTTTGCCAGTTAAGATCACATTTTATTTTGCCTTATCACTTCCAATTTAAATTCATAATCCATAGCGATTTTTCCCCCTGAAAAAATGGTCACTTAATATCCTTCTGGTACCTTTGCTGGACTTTACTATGATGGAAATTGTTTATGGGTAAAGCTAACGGATATCTTTTATCATGTTCTGCAAAATGTGATAAGAGTTAGGTGAAGTGCCTTCAAGGCAGTGGTAATACAAGGGTGACTAATGAATAGGCATGAAAAACAGACACTTGTCAGCCAGGAATTAAATGTAAACTAGGAACATACTGCACTATGCTGCATGACTATAAAAAAACCAGATGTATTTCTGCCCTTGGTAGACCTTAAGGACTTATTTCTTTCACATGTACTTGTCAGTAATCCTAGCTAAGATGTCTTAAACAAATGCAGCAGAATTCTATGATAAACTAGAATAGCTTGTATTTATATTTTTATGCAACAGAAATCTTGATTTTGAGGAATATTGTCATGTCTAAGCACCATTTTCAACACATAATTTCAAATTATTCAACTTTAAAGACCACGGAAATCATTCACTTAAGGATTTTTCAAATTCAGATGTTGACACATACATAATGACAGTTAAGATTCCAAGATGAGGGTAAAAATGAGAAATCTGGTACCACCTTTTCTGAATAATAGATTTTATTAAATTCATAAGTTAGTCGGAAAAGTTGCCACCAGATTTCTGGTTTTATGATTAGCTACCATGAAGTAACATGACTCTCTTACTATAAGACAATAAGCTATTTAAAACATATATCTATGATTATATGAAGATACATGTAGTCCATTATTTAGACAAAGCTTTATTCTGTAACACAGATAGATACATCTACGGTAGAAGGGGTATCACTAGATTTACATGAATGTTGGAAACACACATTGCATTTTACTTCAATTCAACATCCCCACCACTTAAGTATATCATAATTTATCAAGGAAACCTAAGCATTCAGATTGAAATGCTTCACCAGTAGTACCTTACAGAAACCTTTATTTCTGGAAAGGTATCTAAAGGATATATGCATCCAATATATGCATACGTACAGTATATTGGATGTATATATCCTATACATATACGTATATGCACAAGAAGAGGAAGAAGAAGAGGAAGAAGAAAATGTCAATCAATATGAACATTTAATGTAATTTATATAATAAATGTCTATGGGGCCTGCTTGTGTTTAAGGGGTCTCACTTTTAGTACAGGCTGATAAAGTTCACAAAAAGTAAGAATAATTGTTCTAGGCAAACATTGGTAGATTTGTTGTAATTTATTTAGTGTAAGAAATCATTACGAAATGATGATATTTTTCACAAGATTCCTACAGAATCATTTCCAACAGAAAGGAATTTCTATTTAATCCGTCCGATTCATTGCTGGTTTTTACAAGTTGAAGATAACGGAATGAGTGTTAATTTCATGTGAGATGGGTGGCTATATAAATACAGTAAGTAGGTTAAGCTAAAATGACATTCTAGGGAAATTATTTTAATAACTTTAAACAGGTAAGTCATTATAGATATATTCACTAGTTTTTCCAAATCTTCCAGCTTGGTTGTTCTGACCTTGTTTTCACACAGTTTGGTACTTTCAATGTTAACACCGACTATAGCGCCTTCATCTTGAGGAGAGCTACCACTGCCCTCCCAGGAGCTGCTAAAACCTTTAAAAGAGGTTGATGGCCATTCATTCAAATAATTTCTAGATGGCCATTCATTCAAATAATAAACACGTCTTCTCCAATAATCAATGTATGATTATTTTGTAATAAAAATATTAAGTAATTTTAAAATACCTGATTCAAGCAATAAGACCATAATGCATTAGAATATTCATTGCCTGTTCTAAAGTTTCAGGATAATGGCTGAGAAATTACAAAAATACTTGAAGGGTGTACTTAGAATACTTAGAACGGTGTGAAAATATTCTTAGTTCCTTACTTTAAAGCAAATACTGTAATTGTGTGTCCTTTCCCCCGAAAGCATTAATCAGCATTGTTGCCGTTTCTATTTTGTTTCATTTTTGTTTGTATTTGTCACAAATGTCGGAGTTTCTGAAGTCACATTTCATTAGGCTTTGGTATTTAAATATTTTAACCACTGGATCAGGTGTTTTTTTTTTGTTTTTTTTTACTAATTCTTGATTTATTATCCAGATTGAATGTGAACAGAATTGTGATAAAATCATGAAACTTTGGACATAATAGAGACAGAGGAGGTCTCCCACTATCCTGTAGAGTCTGTAGGGCCAGACCTTCCCTTTTTTCTTCTCCACCCAACATAAGCTTAGAAGGGCATTCTGTGTTTATAAGAAATCTATCATTGCTGTAATTTAAATGTTGTGAATGACCTGTGGTGACCATTCTGCATATTTCACTAAGATTAAGTTTTCAGTACTAAGCTTACCACTGTTACTGTTTCATTTCAGGCCAAGGGTTTGATCATTTAACAGTAATTATCCTGCCAACATAAATTAGAGGATTTTCACATTGCCTAGCTCTCCAAAATAACCAATGTAGGTATTTACCTAAGTCCAAAAGCATATATTTAAAAATTTAAGACTGCTGCTTCTAAATTCACTTTGTAGTATTTTTCCCCCCGATTATCATAGGGACATTTCCCCCCCCAATCTTCCTTTTTTAAAAGAATAATTTCAAAGATTTTTTATTTTAGTCAGAATGACATTGTTGTTGTTGTTGTTGTTGTTGTTGTTATTATTATTATTATTATTATTATTATTGTACAAAATATTAATTATAAACAATGAGTATTAGGAAGTTGCATAAAAGGTTCAACATTACATGAAAGTCTATGAATTGATAGTTACATATTGATCAAATGACACAAAGAGCTAGTGTGTCACAATTAGCTAATAAGCAACAATTTTCTGATATATCCCTGGTTGGCTCGNGCCTGACCTAAGGTGAGTTTTAAATAGGGACAATTTTTAAACAATTTTAAAGAGCCACAGCTACCAATATTTGGATTTTAATTGGTTTTTAGCAGGGGAAAATTTTTTGTACAATGTTTTAATATGCTGTGAGCCGCCCTGAGTCCCATGGGGAGAAGGGCGGCATATAAATTTAAATATAAATAAATAAATAAATAAAAATAGTTAACATGCATATGTTTATCCATTTGAGCTTTAAATATCAAATATGTATGTATGTATGTATGTATGTATGTATGTATGTATGTATTTTCTCTAATTGTGTTAAACATTCGAATCCTGGGTAAAGCCATGCAGTAAAAATAAATACGAACACCAGGATATTATCAAACTATAAAAATTTAATAAAATGCTGAGCTTTCGTCGGTCAACACTACCGACATCATCAGAGCATAAAAGTTGGAAGGACCGATGACCAGGTCCAGGAGCCGCGTGCAAAAACCAGTCAATAATATAAAAGGGGACTCCCAGTGACTTGCTTTTACGCTCTGATGATGTCGGTAATGTTGACCAACGAAAGCTCAGCATTTTATTAAATTTTTATAGTTTGATAGTATCCTGGTGTTCGTATTTATTTTTACTGTATGTATGTATATGTATGTATATATGTATGTATTTATGTATATGTGTGTGTGTTTGTGTGTATCTATATATCTATAAAATGTTTCTTTTATATATATATATATAAGCCCTATTAAACCTACGACAGCATAGACAAGATGAGTGATTTACTGTACATGAGATAAAGCATGCAGATTTGTTCTGTGAAGTCTGTTTCTATTCTATAAAATTTGTTCTCTGTTCTATGAAAAATCTGTAAAAAGCATTTTTTTTTATCAGTGCTGATATTCCTAGCCAACCTTCTGCTTTTCAGAAATGTTATAAAATAATAATAAAGCTCAGGCCCCAGAAGCTACCGAGATAGAGCACTGAGCTTCAGTACTCCTCTCAGTGCTGTGCTTTTTAATTAATTTTCTATTTTTACAATCAAGTGCCTAATAGACAACGTGATGACTGAGTCCATTAGTGATTCCGTGGTACATGTAAGCTTCTTCAAACTAAATCCAATATTACATACTCCAGTATATCCTCTCTTCTTCTGGTAATAGACATTTTTCCACACTAAGCAAATACAATTCTTATTGTTGTGAGTAAATATACAAGTGCCTATCAACATTTGTTACATTTTTCTAATAGTGTCAATAATATAAGTTTAGAATATCTTTTCTAACCAAGGCATATCTTAATTGCATTTGCACTCAATATCCATTTACTCAGTCTATATCCTATTTTTGCTTTTTTCAATTTTAATTCCCCATCCATGATCAAAATATCCCAATCATTTATAATTTCAGAACAAGTTATATTTGGGTAACCAAAAGCTTCCCTTATTCAAAGTTCTTAGCATATTCTTATTTCCCTTTTCATACCAAGATATGATATTCTGATTACAAATCCTATCTATCTAGTTATAATAATACTTCTATTTCTAGCAGTCTATTCTTAACCATATTCAAACATCTAATTGGTAATATAACATCCCCTCTAATAGGTCAAAGCTTCTGTTTCCTTCGGTCTTACTCTAGCTTTCTTCCTTTGCCAACTAACTTTCCAAGTCAGTGCATTTGGATCATCAAATAATTCTTCCTCTATTTTTGTGTATATTATTTGAAACAAGAGAAACAATTTAGTTAAAGTATTTTTGGAAGAACTAGCCCATTGATATTCATTAAACAGCCTCCCTCCTTCTCCAGTTCCCCACAGTTCTGTTAACGGATTTATCTTCTATTCCATCAGTTCTCCTTCCTTATCCTTACCAGTATGTTCTGAAACCTTGGTAAAATATCTTTTCCATTTCCAATATTATCGTTGTGTCTTCTAAGTCTTCATTTATCTGAGTCTGGTCATTAGTTTCTTCCTTTAGATCCTCAATGTTTGTGTCAGCATTCTCTAGTTTTCCTTCTATTTTATGGGTTGCTGGATCCTTCTCTGTAATTATTTTCTGAGTTTATAGATTTAAATTAGAAAATTGTTCTTTTATCTCCTTTGTGTTAATTGTTAATCTCATCATGAGCTAAAGCAATAGTTTCTTGTATTAATTTCAACATGGAGAGAATTTCTTTCTGTGGTTCATCAGTATTTTCTTGGTGATATGGCAAACTGAGGTTTCTGGAGACAGATGTTAAGGATGGTTTTTTACTATTTAGAGCTAAGTATGGAACATCCATTTTATTTTTTGTAAATAGCCTTTATAAATTTATCCAACAAACTAGTCATTCTTAAACCTCTCCTAAGCAGATATAAGTAAAATTCAAATTTTTCTGTGCAATGAGAAAAATATCCTTTCTATCCAGGGAGAAAAAAGAACCATTAAAGGTTGTTTAACAATCAAGATTTATAATCCAAAGTATTCCATCATATCAGGCAATAGTTCCACAATACAATTCTGAAAGTCAGTATTTGTGTTCATAGTTCAGACATGCCAATTTTAGAATAATATTATTGTCTCTGCCACACAGATAAGCAGCCCCCAAGTCTATTCCTTTTTCTCAGCTGCAATTCTCAAAAATAAAAGCTTCAAGGCCAGCCAAAGTCTTATCTAGCTCTGGGTTTCAAGCCAGGTTTCTTTTAGGCATAAATAAGTTGTAGTGCTGTAATTCACCACTAGATGTCATCAACCCCATTTTTCAGTTTTTAAATTCAAAACTTATATTGTAAACTTTTCAAGTCCTTCTTTAAAAAAAAAAAAAAGTCTTAAAAACACTTTTAGTCCCCAAATTTCCAAGTCTATATATATATTAGTCTTATAGGTTTCTCCTTTTTCCCCAAGTAATTAATTCGCCACTTTCCTGGGGGAATGGGTGGAAATTCCCTTTCCCTCCTCCTTGGAAGGAGTGCTTTGGGCAGATTTTCAGGAAGACGTCTTAAAGTCATAAAGAGAGGCTTAGGTCTCACCCAGTTTCATCCAAGTTGCTGTAAGATTGCTTAATAGTGTTTGTTGTCTTCCACTGACAGCAGCTTCTGACTGGCTATGCGTATGTAGCCTGTCTTTCCCCCGCTGGTTTGGAGGGCTTCCTTGGATCAAACAGGAGGGCTGCTGCCTCCCTGCGATCAACAAGGGCTCCCTCTTTGCTTGCCGCCTCTACGGGGTGACTTTCGACCCTTTCCAGGTTCCCCCGCGATGTCAAAACCGGAAGTAGCTTCAGTACTCCTTTCAAAGGTATTCAGTGATAGCAAATACCTGATTGCCTATGCTGTCTCTTCATTGCTCTTCATAAAAAAACCATATTCCACCAACATAAAGAAATATGTACGATACCACCCTAGTCTAGTTTCATGTGTAAAATAAGTGTTAAATCTGGAGAACATATATGGTTAACAGAAGACAAACAAAATGCACTTGCTGATGCAGGTTTTTAGCTAGTACTGGAAAAATGAGGTGTGTGTATGCTGTGTTGAATTGCACCATGATAACCTGTCAATTTAACATATTTTAATTTAAACATGGTAGACTTCCATTTGTTAGAAATAGGATAGAAGGGATGAAATACAACTCTTATGCAACTGATGGACTAAAAATGCTCCAATAAGAATAAACATGATAGTTTTAATTCATCTATGAATGTCATTTCCAGATGTGGCAGTCAAGTGATAAAACATGTAGGTCTGGATTTTAAGTTTAGGTGTTTTTTTTTTTAATTTGTGCACTTTGGTATTGGGAAAAAAACTATGTAATCACTTGTTTACCTTAATTTCCTGCAAGCATCACCAAAAAAATAAAACAACCCTACACACGAAACTAAAGAAAAGCCCCAACCTTAAACATTAGTTAGAAATTTGAACATTAGGATTTAATAGATGATGCTGAAACAAAGCATGTTTCCATTTCAAGACCCTTTATGTGTCTTAAGAATTCTTGTCTATGAATTATTTTAACAGCTTTTATAGTGTTTCATGGAAAAATTGTACATTCTGATAAAAGGGTTTTCTGGAATTTATTCATTTTATTAGAAGTGCAATTCTCTTTCACTAAAATGTCAGGCTAAATGCCAGACTGATAGACAGTTTCCAGTGAGCATTCACCAAAACTTGTTTATTTCACTTCCCCAAAGGCAAAGAAAGGCTGACTCTGAGTAATGGCCCTGGCTTTCATTGTTAACTCAGAGTAAACTCATTTTATCCACATGATGGTAGAATGAGAATCTCCAGTGCAAATACTGCTTTAGAAGAGAGTCTTCTATTTGAAAATTAATGGAAATTAAATATTTGTATAGCAAGGGGAATATCTGCGTTTCTGCTCGCCTTGAATAATGCCCGAGAAAGAAGGAAAGAAAAGAGTAGAAGAAATAATATACTATTAATATGGATGTAAGTTAAGGACCTTTTTGCAATGTTATTCTCTTCTCTGTTTAGAGCATTATCCATTCTTTCTTCAACCTGCTAAAAGCAATGGAATGAAATGGTTACACAGATCTAATCTACTACCATGGATTGTATTTATCCTGTCAAAAGCTTTATTTGGATAAAATAACTGTTTGACTGCAGACAGTTTCTCTAGATGGAAGGCCATTAGTCGCAGCACACTTCAGTTCTGACAGATTAATGGATCTACATGGTACAACTCTAAAGTTCATGAATCCATCAAGGGAAATAAATATTCAAAGTTGAATTGTGAATTTGAGAAAAATAAAACCTCATTCATTTTCATTTAATCTTCAGCACCAAAAGAAGTATTCACAATATGTTTAACAATCAGACTTATTCCCACTTTTTGCAATTTATGTTCAGTGTAGTAAATAAATATGGAGAATCAAGTGACTAAACTTAAGAGGTTTTATTGCCAAGTTGTGTAATGCTTTTCAGAACTCCAACAACATTTATCTTTTGAATGACTTGAGAATCCTACATATGTCAGTAGAGTCAGCACAAAAAAAGCAGCAGAAATTGCTTCCAATATTGTTAACACAATAAATTTTCATGCATTTTCTACTTTTACCTTTGTCACATTAATAATTCAATTCAGCTAAAATTTTTGGAGGATCTCTGGAGACCGTGTTTGGCTTTGAGATCACAACTTTTATAAGTTGCTGAAGTTGCTGATGTTGGTAACTGGGAATCTTTATTCAGCTGCCTGCTCATAATCTTTCTGTTAATTTGAATGTACTGAACCATTATTTGCTCTTCTTGGCTTTCCATGTCACACATTTATTTATTAATTGTAGCGGAACTGGGGTGACAATGGGGCCGGCTGAGAGATTTTGCGGGAGCCCTGCCGATCCGGCACAGAAATGAGGAGCTCTGGCAGCTGCTGTGGGTCTGGCGGCGTGGCATGGCTCTGAGGAGGAAAGATGCTGTGTCTCCCACTGCCAAAAGTCCTAAACAGCTGGTGGGCCCCTCCCCAATGGTGCCAGTACAAGTGGAAGGTATTTATATGAGGGCCCTCTTGGATTTGGGTGCACAAGTGACATTATTATATCGGGATTTTTATGATAGACACCTGATGCATATACCCATTACAGAAGTTGGGCGATTTGAAGATTTGGGGTATTGGGACTGAGAAGTTCCCATATGATGGGTACCTGCCCATCCAGTTAACATTTGGGCCCTCTATTGCTGGGTACACAGAGACTTTTGACACCTTTGCCATTGTGTGTGCCTGCCCCCCAGGAGCTAGTCAGGGCTCGTTGATTGTGGGGACGAATACCAATTTAATTAGGCGTTTGCTCACCCCAATTGTCCCAGTAGGGAATGACTTGGTTATAGGGGATGTCCATCCTGCACTGTCACAGCATACCAACATTTGGTGCGGGAGCAACAGGCCCTGGCAGAGGGGGTGGGATGATTGTGGAAATTAGATCGAGCAAAGAGGATATTGCAATCAGGGGAAGTGGTGTGCTTGTGAGCCTCTGTTAGATTAGATTGGGAACAGCCTGGCCTTTATCTCATCCTCGAATCCGATCCTAGAAGGCAGAATGCCGGAGTGGAGGTAATTCCAGAGGTGGTCTCTACAAAGGCCTTACAGCAGGCCAGAGGACAGATTTCAGTTGGCGTCCAAAATATTACGAACCTCCCTGTGAGGTTGAGAGATCGGATGTTGTTGGGGCAGGTGAGCCTAGCCACCCCAATTGCGCTATCTGATACTAGGGAAAAGACTGAGGGTGAGGTTTTAATAGATCAGTTCTATCCTAAGAACATGCAGCTTTCCCAAGAGTGGTGAGACAGGGCTAGAGACCAGCTTTGGAGGTGGCAACATCTGTTCCCAAAAGATGAGTTTGATGTGGGCTGTGCTAGGAGCGCCCAAAATGTAATCCGTTTGCAGGAGGATAAGCCCTTTTGAGAGAGATCCCGGCAGATTCCCTTGAGTGACTTAGATGATCTTAGAGAGCATTTAGCAGAGTTGAAGAGAACTGGGGTCATCAGGGAATCTCAAAGCCCTTATGCCTCCCCCATAGTGGTGGTCTGGAAGAAGAATGAATCTTTGAGGATGTGTACAGAACCTGAGGCGGATGAACAGTCTGGGGAGCTGCTGGGAAAGGAGAAAGTGCCGTTAGCTCCAGAGGCCCCAGGGCTAGAGGAATCTATAGAGATAGGCCCAGTTATTCCACATGCTCCACAACTCCCAGAATTAGAGAGGGGCCTCCAGCCCTAGAGATCTTTGGGGATGGAAAGTCACGGGAGGATGACTCTCGTATTATTGCCGAGCCCAAAGTACAGAGACCAAGGCGGGTGATACACCCAGCTAGAAGATTGACATATGATGCTTTGGGGGAACCAATGAATTTTTGGGTGGGGGGGAGTATGTAGCAGAGCTGGGGTTAGAATAGGGCCGGCTGAGAGGTTTTGCGATAGCCCTGCCGATCCAGCAGGGAAATGAATAGCTCCAGCAGCTGCTGTGGGTCTGGCAGCGGGGTGTGGTTCTGAGGAGGGGAAAAAAAGGAGGAGAAAGCGGATGGGAGGGGGGAGAGAAAGAGACCGGAGGGAGGGGTTTTTGGCAGGAGATTGGGCGGAGCCAGCTGAGGAAAAGGAGAGAGAGCTTAGCTTAATGGAGCCTGCCATCCAGAGCTAGCTGAGCGAAAAGATAGAGAGAAAGTAAGAAGGCCAGACGAAGAGAGGGAGAGTAGGTTGGGGAGTTTTATTTCTTCTCCCTTATTGGAGCCAGCTGGGCGAAGAGAGAACCAGGAAAGAGTTTGACCGGGTTGAGGGTATGTCTTTTAGTGGGAAGTAGAGGGGTTTTTATAGGATCCACTGGAGGAGGCAAAAAGGGGATAAGGAAGCAAAGGGGGGGATTACGTATACTGAGAGTGGAGACAGATGAAGAGAGTGGATAAAGGAGGGCCCATGTGAGCTCCAGAGAGAGACTGACTACCATCGCTAGAGGCAAGTTGTTGTTATCAAAGACTGACTAACATTGTCTTAGGCAAGTTGCTGTCACCAGAGACTGATTACCATCACCCTAGGCAAGTCGCTGTTACTAGAGACTGACTAACATTGTCATAGGCAAGTTGCTACTATCAGAGACTGGCTAACATCGTCCTAAGCAGATTGCTGTTACTAGGGATCGACTACTACTGTTGTATGCCAGCTGCTGCTACCAGGACTTGACTACCATCACCTCCTGTAAGTCTTACTGCCTGATACAGTACGATAAAAATGTATTATAGCAACCTTTTTTTCAACTTCAGGAATTACACTTGTCAGAAATGGACAACAAACAAGAAGACTTATCCCACGTGAGTTACCTTTGAAAGAGATTGGCCATCACCGCCCTATGTGCGTGGCTGCAAACCATGACTGAACATCACCGTGCTATGTGCCCTGTCAGGCAGAGGTGCCAACATGAGAGATTCCTTGGGTCGGTAGCCAGCCAAAGAGGAGGCCAGGAGGGCCCGGACTTTAGTGGTCCTTTTGGAGGTGGCACTACATAATTAATCTTTTTTTCTTTTTATGACCTTTTAATCCCTTTGTTTTGGGGTAGAGTCAGGGTGACTGAGTGTAACTGAGAGTTTACTGGCTGGATGCCCTTCCTGACGCTTATGCAGAGTTCACAGCAGATATTTTCTCTTTGCACCCTAATAGAGAAACATCTGCCACTGCCTAAGATCGAACTTCTGAGTGGGAGAAAAGTATCTTCACCTCTAGGCCGTGGCGTTGCTCATCATTAATCAAATTTATATAGCCACCTATCTCCCCATTTACACTAAAATGAAGAGTATATACTTTTTGAAGTATGGTTTTCCTTTTCACTTAGATTTGAATTACTTTGTACTGTTGATGAAATTTTGATCTTAAAAGGAATATCACAAAAGTATTGGCAACATATATTAAGTGTTACTTTAAAAGCAATAACAAAACTACCATGTTTCCCTGAAAGTAAGGCCTACCCCCAAAATAAGCCCTAGCTTGATTTATGGGGTGGGCCTAATATAAATCCTCCCCCCAAAATAAGCCCTAGTGTTGGGGAGAGGCACACACCTAAAAATCAAGCTGGGGTAGGAGTGTGGAGCTGCCCCAAGTGCCCCGTACCCATTTACCTTGCAGCCAGGCCTCTCCTCGCTGGCTGACTTCTGAGGCATTTTCTGCAGCAGGCCTGCATTTCTCAGTCACAGGCCTTTCTGGAAGGCCACTGCAGCCGGCAACTGAGATATGGATTCAATCCATAGCTCAGTACTCAGCTGCAGAGGCCTTCCATAAAGGCCTGACTGCAAAATGCAGGCCGGAATGCAGCTGCAGAATGCAGCTGCTCCTTTGGCCACAGAAGAAGTGGACTGGCTGGGCGAGGCTGTTGGTGCTTTTGGTGAGTATTAAAGATACCCCCCGAAAATAAGACCTGGTGCCTCTTTTGGAGGCAAAAAATAAAATAAAATAAGACCCTTTCTTATTTTTGGGGAAACATGGTAGATGCAGTATGATAAAAATGTATTATAGCAACCTTTTTTTCAACTTCAGGAATTACACTTGTCAGAAATGGACAACAAACAAGAAGACTTACTAGCTGATTAGTGGGATAATAATCATTTTAAAAGAAGAGATAATAAGTCTGTACCAATTGGCGTAGTGGTTAATAAGCTGGCCTAGAAACCAGGAGACTTGATTTGCTGCCCAGAGTCATTGGCTACGAGATGGGTGGCAAATACTTTTCATAATAAATAAATAAAATGAAAGCCAACTAGGTGACCTTGGGCCAGTCACTCTCTCTTAGCCCATCCCATCTGACAGAGCTGTTCTTGTACGGAAAATAGAAGGAGGAAGGAGTTTTATGTATGTTCACCATCTTGAGTTGCTTATAAAGTAATAAATGCAGAATTTTAAAAAATCTGATCCTATTATTATTTAAATTATTTAAAAAATAATTTCATTTATCTTTCAGGAAAGAACACTTTAAACAAGAAATTACAGAAATATCTATATGTACAATAAGTATATCTATGACGCTATAGCAAAATCGCTAAAGTATACATGCTACACAGATAAACATTAATTTGGGATACAATTTTTTTTCAGAACTCTACCCAAGCATAAATGATGACACAAATAAAATTTTAGTGAAATTCCACTGGGTCAGACTCTGACACAAAGCAAAGTAATGAAAGAACTTTAATTTGATTACAGTATCTATTAAAAAACCTTTCTAGTAATGTAAAGAAGGAAATACTTACATGCAATACGGACATAGGCCTTCCTACTCTTGGTTGTGCCTGCGGAACTCCAAGCCACACACTGGCACCAGTAATCTTCAGGTCCAAAGAGTTCTTCAACTTGTTGCCGTGAAATCTCAATGCTTACCTCTCGAACAATGAGTCCTACCAAAACATAATCAATATGTCTATACTGGTTTCAGAATTTGGCATTTTTTAACAGTAGGCAAGTAACTCATTGGTGTACTTTTTCTAAAATACAGTTTTTAGAGTCGAAGCTGCTTCAGATATTTAAAAACAACAGAGAAAATGCAAGCCTTTTGGAGACCCTTTCTCAAACTCCAAGAGATCATTCAGAGGCAAGGATTTCATTTCTATGTTGTAACAGAAAACTGCCCAGCCCAACTGTAACAAAGAAGTCTTGAGAAGAACACAAAAATTGGAGATAGGAGACACCTTAGACTTGCAATTTGGCCATTTCTAGGAACATGACACAGACATTCTTCTGTCTTCCTCTTTAAAAAAATAAAGCTGCTGAGAAATCTGAAAAACTCGTACTTTATCGGAGAGTCCACCATAAAGTTTTTGGGACCTGTTCACGTAGCTGCTCATTTGCTTCTTATTATTGCCACCCGCTTTCTCACTTATTCTTCCCCCTTTTAATCCAGAGGAAATAAGCAAAGCAAAATAATAGAAAAGCAAAGGTTCAGTGAGATTCTATCTGGCAAGGGAATGGATAGAGAAATAAGGAAAAATGAGCGGCAACAGTAGAAGACAATAGTTTTAAAGAAGTAGACTGCTAAGGGAGGAGAAATGCTGAGAAATAATTCCAGTCTTACATGTATCTGTAACTATCTTACTGAAGAAGTGATGAAGGTAGGAAGAAGGGAAAAATATGCATTTTTATAAAATATATATTTTACATCGTTAGGCACACAATTATAAAACAAAGTTAAAATTAGTAGATTATTGTCAGTGCCATAAAATTAATCAAGTTATGCTCACTTACATTAGTTGGGCATCAAATAGCTTTTAAACTGAATCATGTTTTCTCATTCTTAAAAAAAAAAATCTTTTTCACATAGTGTAAAGCCAAGCTAGTGCTTGCAAAGATCATAGCTATCTAATATAACATACCCCAAGCTTGCAGTTTAACTATAAGTTTTAGAACCCACACAAGATTTACAACATGCTGAGTAGCTTTCATTTACCCGATCCATACTGTGATTTTAAATTACAGTATGATACTGAGTGACAAAGAAGAAACACAGCACTTCCATTGTTGATAAAATATTTATTTATACATTTCACATCCAAGGGTTTGCTACAGACAGTTTCTATTGTTTCAGTTATTAGATTTGAATCTATTTTTATTATATTTTTATGTATTGGGCTTACAATAATGCCTATATTTGCTTTACAATGCCTTTAAAATTCTTTTTCTATTCTTGTTCTTTTTCTTATTAGAAGAAATGAACTGTTATAATTGCTATTGCTTAGTTTATATTCTTGTGACCTTGTTGGATTGCCCTAAATACAAATGTGCTAAAATGCTATGTTCTCTGTAAGTGTAAGTGAGGAGTCATAAGTAGCTTAGAGCCTGGATGTCAACAAAGCTAATGGAATAGGGAAGAGAGGGCATATATACAGCATCCTATCTGCCAATCATAAAAGATCTAAAGTTGGAGAGTTGCTTGAATGAATTCAAACCTGAATGAAGCCAAGCTGTGAAGGTGCTGTCTGAAGCCTAAATGAGGGTACAGGTGTGAGTCTAAACCGGGGTAGGCAACCCTGGCTCAGGAATTCTGGGAGTTGAAGTCCACGAGTCATAAAAGAGCCAAAAGGTTGCCTACGCCTGGTCTAAACCAATGTGATGAGAATCTCCAAAAGAAAGTCAACCTTTGAGGGAGTAGAAGGGTTTCATTTCTAGTTGCTTGGTGGAGGGGATCTTATCATGTTTTCTGACAGGTGGCCATTCCTCTCAGCTTAATGTATAGCTTTTTTTTTTTTTGGCAATAACCTTTTTAACCTATTTCATCTTTCCATATAAGGTATATTTGACGAACAAAGAGCAGATTAGACATACAACTCTTGATTCTGCATCTAGATACAGTATATTATTATTCTATTCCTATCACTTTTATTTCCTATACAGTAAAGTTCTTCAAGTAAACACTTGCAAAGTTCCTAAAATCAAATTAAGTAAAATATATTTAAATGTATTCTTTGCTTTCTTTCGATATATAAACCGAGCAAGGTATTTATGAAGGATATACTTTGCTTGCTGTGTAAATGTTGCATGCATGAGTGAACGTGCCAGATGAGTAATTCATAGTCCCTAGGTAGATGATACAAGCCAGAAGTACTTGGACATATGCTCTGGATCCTATGAATCAAATGTTTTAGGTCACAATTTAACCTTAAGCTATTTTAGTCTGTGTTAGCATTTTTTTTTCTCTTTTGTACAAGACTTTCTTATTCGGAGTTCAAGAGGCACGTTTTGTTGCCCCTGGCTCCAAAGACAAAGAGGCCTAAGGTCTGTCTTTACAGTGGAAAATTGTGTTCTGCAAAAGCACTGATTACAGAAAGCACACAGTGTGAAGTAGACTATTGTAGAATTGTTAAAAGCATCAAAACCCACACAAATCTGTTGGCAGTAAATGAAAAATGTGTCCAGTTCATAGGGTACAGTGGCCAGAGAAGTGGAAATAAAGATTATTACAGTTGACAATAGAGGAAAAAAAATAGATGCAGGAATGAAACCTGACCTATTAAATATATATATATATATATATTAAAAAAGTTATGATATAAGGCTAGCCAGCTTCCTTCTTAACAGTTAAGTCCAAAAATCTAGATGAAATGTCAGAAAAAATAGGGCAATTAAAGCAAATTAAATAGTAAATTTTCCACCACATCTCCATCAGAATCTGAAACCATATGACATTTTCTTAAAACAGTCTTGTAAAATACTGTAGTCTATTGGCATCTATTTTATTGTAAGTTGCATGGAAGAAGTTCTAAGGGTAAGGTTAAAATATATTTTAGATAGTTATTCACATTCAAAAATATTTTTATCAGTAAAATATCTTAAAGAACTAATGGGGTAGGGGGTATGGTGAGAAGATTTATTGCTAGATTCTAATTTCTGAAGACAGATTGAATGTAGGAAGAGCTTTCTGGCACTAGATTTCTTCTGTTCTCCGGGTAAACACTGAATGTCTTTTTTGTTTCAGTAGATGTAAAAACAGATATTAAAAGTACACAAAAAGTGTATATTTATTGTATCTTTCAACTACATGTTGAAAGAAAAACCCTTTTATTTTATAGGATATTATCAATTCAGTTATTTTGCAAGAATGTTAACCTATAATAGCCTTAATTTTACTATAATTCATGGCTATTGAGTTTTTTTAGGGAAATATTTGTTAATGTTGCTTATTTTGGATTGGTGATACAATAGACCATGAGATTTCCTTTTTTTGCAGAACAATTGTACTGTGAAAATTGCTGGCAGCATGTAACAAAGTTAACATTATTAGGCAGACCACACTTTTGTGTAAATCACAGACACCTCTTTATGCTGCTTAAAATCTTCTCAGGCACTTGATAACAATATAACCAGATAAACATTTATTTAAAATTAGGCTCTATTCAACTTCAAACTGACTCAGGGCAGTTCACAATATAATCAATAATTTATGCAAAACAAACAAGATGGGACCTATCTTGTTTTTTCTTTTTCTTTTTATGACCTGTAATTCCTTTTTATCAGAATGGACTCGGGGCGACTAAATGAAGCTGAGCGTTTACTGGCTGGATGCCCTTCCTGACGCCTAGATGGAGTTCGCAGCAGATATTTTCTCTTTGTGTCCTGATAGAGAACATCTATCACTGCCTAGGATTCAGCTTTCAACCTTCCAAATGGGAGGCGAACATCTTCATCTCTGAGCCAACATGCTGTCCCTTACTCAGCCTCTAGCCTAACTAATTTCTTGTTATCATGATACAATTTCACAAAATCACTAATATCGTAAATCAGCATGTTACTGTTTAAAACAGTAACACTCTCAAACTGTAACACTGAAACAAATAGAGAGACCAAAACAGCTTTCTTCAACTTGTGGAATCATAAGATAGTGCCTGGGCTCACACTCTGTGATACAACACAGTATGATTGTTTGGATTCGGACTTAGTGTGTTGCTGAAGCTAGCCATTATGTTTTTTAAACAACTTTTTATGGCTTACCACACTGTAGCAATAAAGTTCATTATGGTTTATTCAATTGACTTAATACAAATTGTGTGAACACAGCCTGTAACATCTTATTCGGTTGCTGCTAAGGCTTTTGTTGCATTTCATTTCCTTTTTCTTAAAACAAGCAAATAAATCAACAAAATTTATTATTCTTGGCACTTTATCCTTCAAGCTGTGAATTATTTTGTATAAATAATGCTTCATAATAGCATTTTGTGAAATTAAAACACTCAAAGTATACTGCTGTGATTTAAGGAAAGCAACACAAGAAAAACTAATAGAATCTACAGTGTATCTGAAAAACCCAAGATGTTGTGTTATATCCTGCTTTCCTCTGAAGACCTACTTTGATTCCATAAAAGGTCCCAGATATGTTCTTTCTACTGTTTAGAGTATGATTTTATTTAGAACTGCAGTTGTCTCTCAGTTAATGCTTTTTATCTATTTTCCCAGAATTACCTTTAAAGGTGAGAACAACAATTCAATAAGAGCCATCTTATGCTAAGAATCTAACTATGTTTGGAAATGGCCTTGCTTTTCTTCCTAGGCAGACTGCAGTTTCTAATTATTTGCTCAAGACAAGAAACAGACGGACAGATGGTTCATAATAACAGCATTATGATGTCTTAAATGTTCCAGTATCAGCTTTTTGTTGGGGTTATTTTAGATCACTATAACAAGAAACAGCTTTTTAGTGTTTTTAAGCACTGGTTGCCTTCTATCTGTTACAAATTATCTGTCCTCTCTTCCTTGGTGGGCTCTTTCTTGTTAGAAATTTTCAAGCGTAGGCTAAACACTCATTGCATACAGTTGTCCTTAATATCCTGCATAAACTGGAATATCTGCCCTATGGGAATTTCCTCAATTGTACAATCTTCAGTTGTGCGACATATCATTCTACCATCATCAGTTTTTTTTTTAACAAGGTGCGTAGTGCTACTTACTTGAGAAGCGTACCCACTCACACTTTTGCTACATTTCCGAAAACCAGCTTTCATTTTGACAAAAAGCCAAATTTCAAATAGTAATTAAGACCTTCAGCTCCAATCAGTATAAAGTAGTCAGTGCATCCAGTGCTGTAGCTCAGCTATCATGGGTATTTATGAGTGGAAAACGTCATGAATTATTCATAGAATTTTATGAACCTCTTTAGAAAAGCTACACAATGCCTTGTGATTAGTTGTGCTAGAGAGGGTGGCTGTCAGGAGCACCCAAGGCCTGGTTCTGCTCTTCCTCCAACCCACCACGATACTTATGACACCATTAAAGAACTGTTTCATTATTATCTTACCTGCTTGTATCTAATTCTTTATGCAGCTTTAGGCAATCACGGCAAAAGGCACCGGTGCATTATAAAGGGAGTTAGCTCAAATGGTAAATTAATATTTTAAAATGTTACGTAAACTTGTTAATGTTAGCAATATGCCTTAAAATGCAAATATAGTGTGTTAACAAGTCTCGACTTCTCTCAGCTGAGAACATAAACTTGGCTTATGATCGTGATGCGTTAGCAATACATCTATAGCATCCTTCTAGTCTTGCCACAGTAGTTTGCTTCTGAAACAGCAAATAAGAGAAATCTCTTGTCGAACTGAATAGTTGAATGTAAATATACCACTTCAGTAACCGGAGCTGAGAGTTTTTTCATCCATGTCTCAAATCAGCAAACGAACACTTATCATCGGTTGCCCATGAGGTTGAAACCACGAATATGACAACTCTTCCTTCCCATGCTAAAGAAAATTAAATTTATTAAAACATCTGTAGGGGTGTGCAGTGTGATATTGTAGATTATATAGAATATTTTTCCTTTGTGATCATCTTTGCAAATCCTGAAAAATCCATATCTTTGTTCTTCATGTGAATGCCTCATGCAGACAATTGTGTCTGTGAAGGACATTCCTGTGTGATTATTTTATTATTGCTGCTATAGAAGCAAACAAAGGACTTTTGATTTAGTAGTAGCAGCTATGCTGGTTTTTTTTAATGGATCAGAGAACTATTCAAGCATCTTATTAACTCCATCCTTTTTCTTTAGAATAAATGATTCTGTTTTTTGGTTCTGATTAGATGGTTTAATATTGATTTGTATCTATGCAATCACAAAAAAGAAAGCCTGCCTACACACCATCCGCTCAGAACTGTTCTTGAACAAGTTTCAAAAACAAGTAGGCAACCTTTGATCTGGGCCTCAATCTCTTTTTATGTGCCCTTGAAGCCCTCCTCCCCCTGAATTTTACAGATCATTGAATTTTTAAGGCATGATAACTAAAAATCAGCAGTGGAGGTTCAAAACATTTAATATGAAAAATTTAAAACCATCCAAAATATCTTTCCAAATTTAAATCTCCTTTTGCATCATTGACTACTCCACTCTACAGTACATCAACATCATCTGCGACCTTCAAGAACCTATCAAATTTAGCATGAACTCCAAAGGGCTGTCCCCTCTGTGAGCATGGGGATGCTGGTAAGAAGACCAGAAAACAAAAAACATGGTTCTTGGTTCTCACAAGCTGAGAGTATATCAGCAAGATATCAATAATACTGATTAATGAATTAGAGCCTGCCTAATTAGAATTTAAAAACTCGCATGCATTTTTATGACCGAACCAGAAGAAAACATCAACATATTTCCAGCAGCATCAGATAAGAGGAGCATTGATCGGGATATGGGAAAAAATAAAAAAAAGACACTATGGGAAAATTCCAAATTGGTTCTCGCCGATGGAGGCAGTGATTCATCCCAATACATTAGAGGAAAAAAAAGATGTTTAGGTATAAAGAATTACTGGATAATCGAGGAAATCTCAAGTCAAGAAAAGAATTGGAGGAACAAAGAATACTCATAGATTGGTGGCCATATTTACAAATTCAGTCTAGACATAACAGGGATAGGCAAGAACATGAAATTAGTCAGACCCCACACCAACTTGATAAAATTCTAATAAGTAAGGAA